>NC_056750.1:258202971-258222971 GCF_019279795.1 Protopterus annectens | reverse complement strand
GAGAAACTAAAAGCATATGCCAGCATACAACCCTGTGTTATTGCAACCACCAAATTTGTGTTACATAAGTAATGCTCTTCTCAGTAAAGTTAAACATTATCAAGCTGCCTACAGTGTATTAAATATTTAATCAATATCATTTTCAACTGCACCGAAAGGCAACTTAACACACTTTTAGTGAGGTTTTTTATCTTTATGCTTTTCCCCTTACTTGCCAACTATTGAGCCTCCCTGTTTGAACTATACTTCATTTTTTTACCCCTTGCCTACCAACCATCAAACCTCCCTCAGTCAGACTCAGCCAAAGAATTCACCGCACTAAGGCTCCACCTAATTCTGCCTAGAGGCAGCCGCCTCCAGGCAACAGCAAATATTCTTTTTCCCTCCAGTACCACTCCACCCTATGATTGCACAATGCAGTGAGTGGGAACCCTCATCCTATGTTTAGACTAGTCTGACTTTCTCATAGACATGGACCAGATGGATTCCCTACCTGTTCCTTAGATATGGAACTACCTGGCTCCACCCCACCAGCCAGCAGGTCACATCATACTGAGTTGCAACTAAAGAAGCATTTTCTATATTCCCCTAACCCTATTCCCATGATGGTGATTTGATCAGCTGCATCACTGCAGGGACTACCTGTACTATTTTGTCTGTGCATGCATGCTTGTGCGAGTGCCAGCATCATTGCAGAAACTTCCTGTACCACTCTATCCATATATGCATGCTTGTGTGAGCACCTACATTACTGCAGGGGCTTCCTATACTACTCCATCTGTGTATGCATATTCCTGGAAGACTGACACCACTGCAGGGACTTCCTATACTACTCTATCTGTATATGCATGTTCAGTCGAGCATTTGAATCAATGCAGGGGCTTCCTATAACACTCTATCTTTGTATGCATGCTTGACTAGGCATCTGTATCATTGCAGAGATTCCCTATACCACTCTATCTGTGTATGCATGCCCATGTGAGCATCTGCATCAGTGGAGGGTGTTCCTACAACACTCATTTTTATCCAGTAACAGGGGTACCATCACCAGTTTGGGATGCTATAACCCATATCCTTTCAGTAATGCCATGTTTGCTTGCAGGAATGATCATTACAAGTTGAAACTTTGCAGGGGGCACATTTACCAATTGGAGATCCATCCCACCCTCCCTTCAGGAGTCACAGCAAGGGTTTCATCACTCTGTGCCACGGAGCCAGTTACAATTCTTAGTGATACAGGCAATGATGAAAATTCTGCTACGCCGATTTGGGAACGTATTTTGGCAGAGACTAGAAGCAAGCGTTCTAGTAATCCCTTTGCTAATGTAGGGAAACGTTCTTTGGATTATCCAGTCGAGGTAAAAACTTTAATTTCCAAGTTAAGCAATTTAATGAACAAGGAAATGGCTACTTATTATAACTACACTAGTTTGTAGAGATATCTAGATCTAGATATTGTGCCTCATGGATTACGAGCCATTAAATTTCCTTTTCAGCCTTTTGACTTGACTTTGTCAGAAGAAAAAGTTTTTAAACAGAGGTGGGAGAAGGCTGCTCACCTTTGTTCCAGAGAATGGATCAATATTTTAATAGAAAGAGATATTATTAAGCTTGCTGATATCAAAAAAGACATTTCTAGTGCATGTACTAATTTGATGACTGTGCTGGAGAGGGTCCATTTTGAGTCTTGCTTGTGTGACATTCAAGATAGACTTAATGTATATGAAAAGAAACTTCTTGAGCAGAAGATGCATAAAATTCAAAGAGATCTTCATGATTTTGAAAAAGGAACTGCCTTCTTTAGACCTTCCAGTCAATGGTCACATTCTAAAGTCAGCTTCCAGGATGGGGCGGGGACTATGAGAGAAGGATATGTTAGCGAAAATAGCATGGAAATGTCTTCTAGAGATAATGGTAGACGTGACAGTGAAATTGAAGATACTAATCATTATCCACCTTTACCATCGCCAGTTAATGAGCGATGTCTCCATGATAATTTTCGCTACCAGGGAGAAAATTAGTCGACAGCAAAAAAGAAGCTACCCTGAACGCGAGCAACAGAGAGGGGGACAACAACAGCAATGGCGTGATAACAAAAGGACTAAATGGTATTAATAAAAATTGTTGTTGCAGTAATAGTCAATTTATCTGGCTTTTCTATTAATGACTGTTTCATTAATGTCTTAAACCATGGGTTGAAGTTTGTACCAACTGTTATACCACAGCTGTATGAATGTAAGATGGAAGTGTATAAACTAGTGAGGAAATTGCATTTATGGTATTATTTTGAACAACATTCTCCTTGTAGTGTTTTGGATGATATGGGTCATGATGATGCCTATAGTACTGATGATTATATGTCGGATAGGGATTCATTCGATTCTTATATATCTTGCAATAGTGATCTAAATGCTTATTGTCCAATAGACACTTCTGCCATGGTTATTAACAGTAAATGTATGCCACCTTTTATGCATGAAAGAAATAAGAAGTTTCATTCTATGATTGAATTTAAACTTAAATTGTTATTTAAAAGTTTTAGTTTAAAGCAAATTGAGTACAATTTGTCTAAACAAGAATGGTTAGCTTTGTCTGATTTTTCTAAACAAAAAGAACTCATTATTAAACCTTCGGACAAAGGTAACAAAATAGTAATAATGCATTATACACAATATTTAAGAATGTGTCTTGAATTATTAGAGGACAAGACAGTGTATCAAGTAGTGAATAAAATTGTTATTGAACAAGCTAAGAAAAATTATGCATTACTAATTCAGAGGGGTTTGAGACTGGGCTATTGGTCCGAGAATGATGTTAAGAAAAAATTAATGGGTGAAGAAACAGGTCCAGCTTACTTTTATTGTTTACCTAAAATTCATAAGGATAGCATTAACCCACCGGGCCGGCCCATAGTTTCAGCCAGCAAATACTTCTTACATAACTTGGGTGTTATTTTACATGGAGTGTTACTGAAAGAAGCTAAGCAACTCCCTTCATACATTAAAGATTCCTTTGATTTTTTAAGCAAGATCAAGAATGTTATGTGGAAGAATAACATGTATTGGATAACATTAGATGTAAGGAGTCTTTACACAAATATCAAACATGTTTTTGGATTAGAAGCATTACTTTGTCAGATGGGTAACAACCCATTTACACATTATATTTTGGATTTAGTACAATTTTGTTTAGAGAATATTTTTTATTTTGATAATCAAGTTTATCATCAAATACAGGATACTGCCATGGGTGCTCCATTTGCACCCATGTATGCCAATATTTTCATGGGCTTGGTAGAAAGAGAGTGTATTTGTAATAAATCTTTTTTTAAGAAATATGTGAAATTTTATTTTAGGTACATAGATGATTTAAATTTTTTATGTGAGGGTGGTAGTAATTTGGTATCAAACTTTATAGAAGAAATTCAGTCAAGTAGATTTCAAATATCTTTTGATGGTCTACAAGTTGGACATCATGTTTCCTTTTTGGATATTAATTTATGTGGAAAAGTAGGAAAATATATTAGTACTAGTATTCATAGAAAGTTTGAAGTAATAAATGAGTTTTTAATGGGCACCAGTTGCCATCCAAAACAGACTATGGAATCTTTGCCTTTTGGTGAATTTTTGAGAATCTCAAGGCTCTGTAATAAAGAACAGGTGTTTATGAAAGAATTGGAACAAACAAGGATGATGTTCAAGAATAGAACATTTGATGTTAAATCAATTGATAAGATATTCAAAAAGTATTAAATATTAGATATAATATCAGTCAAAAAGTAAATACTTTTAAAAGTAAAATTAATAATGATATAAATGTAGATAGTTTATTTGTAGTGTCCATATATAATGTTCTGAGTGACAGTATTAAACAACATATACTACACTTTTGGGAATTTCTTAAGAGTTTTGCTGAACTTGGTGGTTTAGTAAATAGAAGATTAATATTCTCATATAAGAGGGGGATAAATATTAAAGATATGATAGTACACACTAGGTTTCAGAGACCTGAGATTAGATTAAACCAACAAATTTATGTTAAAGGAACGAAACCCTGTGGCAGATGTAGTGGATGTTCTTATATAGTAAATTCTTTCTTATATATTAATAATATTCATTTTATAGTTAATGGAGCCTATGATTGTAGGATAGAGGGGGTTATTTATGCTATTAAATGTAATTGTAATATGTTCTACATCGGTCAAACTAAAAGAATGTTTAAAATAAGATTGTTAGAACACCTGAGGGGCATTAGGATAAACAAGATGGATGATGAATGTCATGGTGGAAATTCTGTGGGTTTAAAAGCTACTATTTTGGAACAAATTAAAATGGAAAATTATGAGAAAGAAAAATATAAGCTTATGCGTTTAAGGAAGGAAACTGTTTTTATTTTAAAATATGGTACATTAGTGCCTAAGGGTTTGAATACAGAATGTTGCTGGAAAAGTATTATATGACGTGATGTGTGTTACTTTAAACATTTTCTTTATTAATTTTATGATTGTTTAATTGTTTAATTGTTTAATTGTTAATTGAATTGGAGCTGGGGTTATATATATTGTTTTTTAAATTTGATAAGTTACTCCTTGAAGGCTGATTGTGGCCGAGGCGCTAGAGAATTAAACTTGTTCCAGTGGCTGTTGTGGTTTTCGTTTTGTGGTGAAGCAACTGTGTGTCTATCTGTTCCTGTGTTACAATTGTTAGTGAGCCTTGAAAGTCCCTTACCATATTCCTGAGCCCATTACTTATTTCAAAAGCATTTATATTCCCGATGTAATAATGACTACATTCCACCAATAATATCTATATCACTTTTAGTTTGTCCGATGTAGAACATATTACAATTACATATAATACAATTACATACAATAAAAATAAATAAAAATAAAAAAATTTAATAACATAAATAACATTCAGGTTTCAAATTGTACAGCTAAGTGAAAAGTAAAATCAGAGCTATACATAAAAGATGTATTAGGAGAATCTGACAACTGACTAACTAAATAGGCCTTGACAGTTCATAGTTTCAAGGTGCAGTCCTTTCAGAGTAAGGCAGTTACAGTTGAGGATCAAAGCTGAACCGCAGACAGTGCTTATACACTGTAACTAATAACTAAACTGGCACTGCCAAATGAGGCAGAAATCTGAGCAAATTAATTTTTATGCAAAGGAAGGGAACCATACATTCTAGGAATTGAAGAACATAATGCTTCATGTTTTAAGGAAACTATAAACATATGTGAGCATTTAATACAAGTGTTGTAGGCAGTTTTGATTTGTTTGTATGTACCACACATTGCAAGCAAAGATTTAATTTAAATTGAGAAAGTAAACTAATATATTATGGATCTTTTTCAGCTATGACCTGGGGCACATGGATAAAGGCAACAGTTTTTTTTTGTTAAAGAAGAGACATCTTTATTAAATTATAACTTATGACATAGGGAATCATACATTTATATAAATGAAAGCAAAACATATTGACATATTTTTAGTTGCAAATATTATACGGCACTTATAATTTATCCAGTTGTAGTCAGCCAAACATTATATAGTTCACTGAAATCTTGACTTCTTTTAAAACTCATTCACCCTGCAAAACATTATTCTGTATGTATTGTTCCCGCAATTCCCATTTTTCTATGTAATTTGCTTCTATCCTTTTCTAAAGATTCCATTTCCAGTTGTTGTATCTCTGTTAATATATTCACTACTTCTAGTACAGTTGATTTAAACTTTGATTTCAGTTTTCTAGTAACTGCTTTTTTGACAGCCACCTTAGACTCAGCAAGGCCTTACTATGTCTGGACAATTCAAATTCTGTATCATAGCTCAAAAATAATTTCTTTAGTTATAGTAATTTGCTTTCCCAGTATTTCTGATAGAGTAATCTGCAGGGAATTTTTAAAGTCTGCCAACTCATTGCACTCCCAAAAATATGTTCCCAATTATCTCTTTCTTCCCCTTAACACCGCCAACATTCACTATCTACCTCAGAAAAAAATTCTTAGCAGCCTACTTGGGGTATAAAAGTACCTATGTGAAGAATTCCAAACAAAGATCCTAAGTTCTCTAGACTTTGTTGCATATTTGGGAGTCATACACATATTTCCCCATTGTTTCTTTGTGAATTGCTTATCCAATCTTTCCTCCCAATCCTTTATAACCTCCTCTGATTGATTCTTATAGTTATCAAGTAATATTTTGTATGCTGTGTGACAAAAGGACATACTGCCAGCACATCTAGCTGGAATTTTGTAAATAATTATATGTCATTTATGAATATCAAACTAATTTATATAAGATGCTTGTGTTACAAATGTATTAAAACTGTATGTCATGTGTATACCAAACTGCTTTGTAGAGATGTTTGTGTTGAAAAGGTATTTTGTAAAGTGTTTGAGTTTGGACTGTAACCACAGTGTGCCTACTGCAGAGAACAGACATATACATGCAATATTGCAACTGTTTAAATGTATATGTTTTAATAGAGGAAACTGGAGGGTTAACCTCAGTCCAGCAAACTTTAGAAAAATATCTGAAATTAAATCACTTTATAGGTTAGGCCATAAAGATGCTATCTCACAGGTTTCAAGTCAGCCAGAAACACAAAGTCTATACTAGGAAGCTTTCTGTATTGTCTTTGGGGTGAATTAATTGCCACTCTGGAAGAGTGGAAGTGTTTAGTTGTTTTACAATGTCCAGAAGCTCAACAGATCTGAGAAAAAGTCCTTGTGTGTGTATCTTTACAGGTAGATGCTAAATACTGCCAGCTGCCAACAATGGGTTTTTTTCCTGGGAACTAGAAGTCAGATGACCAGAAATGATGTCATTCTGCAAGCTATCCCAGCAGTAATATTTTAGATATTATTTTGAGAAATCTCAGAGAGTGAGACAGAGCATTCTGTATTCTGTCTTTGACCTGACAAGAAGAAGAACCATTCACCACATCATCTGCCTTGCTTTATTAAGTAAGTTACTAGGGAATAGTATAATTCTCTTAGATTCAGTTAGGAATATAGTGAAGCTTAGTTTAGATATTTTATTTATTTATTTATTCATTTATTTTATATTTGTTGACAGGATAGTCCGACTGGATACGTGTCCATTTTCAGCGGAGGCCCAGGGAGAAAAGCTACAAGATAATAATTCATATTAAACATTTAGTAACTGCTAGTTTCAAGCAGATTACAGTCATAAGCAATACCAGCATTTAGCACATATAGTACTAATTTATTATAAAACACTTTACAAAACATAACATTATTTTCAAAGGTAAACAAACATAACATTACATTCAGGTTTAAGACACACTGAGCAGCAGTTATAGAATTGACTCTTCCTGAATGGAGTGGTAGAATATAGTTAGATGTAGTTGAAGGTAAGGCACCTAAGAAATAGAGAGGTCACTAGTCGGGGTTAGTGCAAGGACATAACCAATCAGTTTTGAAGTATTTCTTGAGTTTGTTTTTGAATAAAGTTAGTGAGGGTTCTAGGGTCAAGTCAGCTGGGAGTCTGTTCCATATTTTCCAACAGAGTTGGCAAACAGAGAGTCCCCAGCTGAGTAGTTAAATCTGTATGTTTGAACTAGGAGCCTAGTGGATGATCGCAGTGGCCAGGTGCTGGTGTTGGGGCTGACAATATATTTTAGTGCAGGTGTATTTTCTGGTTGGTAAAGGACTTTATGTGCCACTATTAGCTGATTGAACTGCATGAGGCTTGGTAGTTCAAGCCATCCTAGGCAATTTAGGTTGTGACAGTGGTGTCTAGGCTGTGCCAATAGCAAATCTGGCAAATAAATATTTCCTGTGAGTTTAAACACTGATGTCACTGTAAATATATACTTAGTATTTTCTTATTATTTTATTATTTATTATGAAATATATTTAAACCTGTCACTGTGGCTGATCTTGGTAGAGATATTTAAATTTTGAGAGTACTTGCAGATTTATTTGGTGACACTATGTGGTTCACTCCTAACAGCCTTGCTCTTGGTTAAACTATGATTTGTATTAATACTAATATTACACAGTAAGAATGGACACCGTTTGTTATGGGTCTTAAAGTAGCTGTTCAGGGGTTCTGGTGACAGTGGTAACTATCTTATAGTCTGTGCTAAAGGGAGCATAGCTAGAAACTGTGCCAGCCTTTCCCAGGTGTGTGTTTGTATATAAATCAAATCTGAAAGAGTGTGTATGTCAGCTACTTGGGCAGGGACACAAAGCACTGGTTGGACAGAGAGGGTGCTGGAGGCCTTGGCTTGTCCACTCAGCTGAGATCTCAGACCTATAGCTGTGGCAGTGAGGAGTCTTATTGGGGATCTGGAGAAAGGGGAAGAAACCACCCCTGGACTGACTGTGGTTTCTGTGTGCTCTTAAGAGAAATTGTACTTGATGCAGAGAGCTGCATCTGGGAATACTGTGTGTGTACTTGTTGTCCTCCCAGTGTAATTCCCCAACTGTTGCCAGTGGTGAAGATTGAGGCTCCCTGATTACTGGTCCAGTGGTGGGTCGTCACACATGTTTTCTGAACTTATTCAAATGGAGTTTACTGCTTATGCTTCCAAACTCACTCATGTGGAGTTTTGGTTTCTATCGTGTAGTTTAGATTGGTCCATGAACATGACATCATATCTTGTTTTACTAAACATGTACTTCTAAAATGTATCACACATTTGATATCAGATAGGGCTTATCTAAAACAAACTGTCAAAAACGTTAAGAACATTTGATGTAACAAATAAAATGTTTGTCATTTCTTAGAAAAATTATGAATATCCAATTAAAATTAAATTCTATGAATATTAAATCAAGCCTAGTTAACAGAGATGCCCTTTATGTCAGTTCTCATAAGTAGTTTCTCAAAGAGCTGTAATGGCGTGAAAGGAAGGAAGGGGTAATATGGGATCAGAATGTTTTATGGAGGTTAGATATGTTTCATGTTCTTTTTGGACCCTCAGTCTTCTCACAAGTAATAAGTGCAATCCCACTGATTCATTTGTCCACTATTTCCCAGCATGGAAGGTGAGAGCTGGGAACTGTGAGGAGACAGAGCATTTCATCAGGTTTTATGTTTTAAAATGAGCCTACTTCATAGCAGCAGGGTCTGCTTTGTGTTGTTTGCAGTACCTCCCAAAAATGGTAGTGTGTGTAGAGCATTTAAATTATAAAAATATAATTGTATTCATTTTATTTATTTACTTAAAGTGTGTTAACCACTGTAGAACACTGATCCACCTCAGCTATTTCAGGGTCAGCAAACTGGAAAACAACCAAAGAAACAATAAACTTTAATTGCAACAGTGGTATTATAAGTGCAAACATGCAGAGTGGTACAAGTCAGCGTAATATGCAGTATAAATAAACACAATCATAAGCATGCTTGGTGCAGAATTTCAGTCAGTTACATAGGTAAGAAGAGTTCCTGTACAATGTTATAAGATCATATAGTTGACAAACTGTCTTTCGGCTTTTCCTGGTTAGGGGTCGCTACAGCGGAACTCCGGTCCGCTAATGATTGGCAGTGAATTTTTACAGTGTCGAGTTGCCAGCCTAGTGCCCAACCTTCAAAGAAGGCACACCTAAACATGCTCACAACTACGTGTATGTCTTTAAATTCACTCGACCACAGGGAGGACATGCAGACTCCGCACAGAAGGCCCTGCAGCTGAGAATCGAACTGGAGAACCTCTTGATGTGAGGCAACAATGCTAGATAACATAATATAATATTTATATGGAGAAAATGATGTACAAAAAAAAAAGCATTTATAGTATGTACAATTGTGAGGCACAGTATATAAAGGAGAGTAAGACATAAGCCAAATGAGGAGTAAGAAGTGAAAGAAGAGAGACAAACTCTTAGAGCAAGAAATCTAGACAAAGCTTAAAACAAAGGCCCCAAAATAGGGACAGGTGTTAAATATTGTTCTTACAAACTAGAAAGTTGCTAGAATAACAGTATTTGTTAGCATGTATTTTTTGAGGGATGTGAAAGCTGAAATTTAAATGTATGTCATTATTTAGAAACTTCAATCCTCAGTGGTTTGCCTGAAAAATACTCATTTTATGAGAAACACACCAAAACTATGAGGGAAAAATATAGACATTCTGTGAAAATGTGACAGTTGACTACTGACATACATTACAGATATCTAACATGAAATAGTCTTAAATTCAAGAAGTTAGTCAGTGGAGGGAGGATATGATAATACTGTAGGTAGGACATGGAATCTGCTACCCACAGATATCACTCTAATCTCCTCCTTACCACTCTTCAAACAAAAAATCAAACTGTACTTCCAAAATCACTGGCTTTGTTCCTGTAGGACTTTCCATCTTCTTACTTCTTCTCCTTACTAGACTATTATTTCTCCTCTTCTCTCCTCTTGTATTACTACTACTAATTCTCTAATCTCCTGTTGAAACTAATTGCTAATCTTTAGCATTTTAATTTTGATGCTTCTACTGACCTAGTATATTTTTTATGTGTGCCTTAGGTATTTGTTGTTCTTATTACTAAATGTATATTCTTATTGTACGTTAACAAATGTAAAATAAAAATAAAATAAATATGATGATAGATAGGGAGTCACATGAGGGGCCCCATCAAAACGGTCTTAATTGTGCCCCGCAATTGCTAAGGGCAGCACTGATGAGAGGGTTGGCTAGCAAAATAAGAAAGTCACCATCATTTGTAATAAATAACAAGTTTGGAAGATTATGTTTTTTTTTAATTTCATCTCTAGCAATCCTCCATCATTTTTTAGATTTATGAAATTCCAAATAATCTGTACATCAAAATTATCAAACAAAGGTGTAGATTACATCAGTTTGCAACCAGCAGCATTTAATTCCTTCTTTCTGTCTACTCCTGAACAGTATAAACACATACGGCCTGATTCCAAAAGAGTTGCTCTCAATGTAAGTGACCACTTACACTGAGAGCAGTCTCAGAGCAAGTCTTTTAGAATCTGGCCCATGGTCCAAGCATTTTTATAGATAGACTTTACACCACAGTAATTCACTTACACCAAGAGCAGCTCTTTTGGAACCTGGCCCATATTTTTGATGATTTGGTCACGGTAGTAATAGTAAAAAAAAAACTAAGGATGCTTAACCATTTAATAAGTGTTCCTAGAAAGCTGCAAATGTGGTTTTACTTTTCAAACTAAATTGAACTTCTACCACTGATGAAGTCTGCAGTCTATTCAGAAAATGTGCATGCTGTAGGTGAGGGGGAAAGTTAGTACATAACTTCAGTAGTAGCACCCAGAATATTCAAAAAGAGTCCTTTGCATTTTATTTTGTGAGTTATCGGTGCATGCATTTTAGCAGCTCACTAATAAGCAACAGCAAATAATCAGACGTTTAGGTGTTCTGACACTCCTGGAGAGAACACTATTACTCTTCCACCAGGCACAGTGGAACTTAAATAACAATTAGCAGTTAATGTGCAAAGACTAGGAGCAACATCGCTTACTTCCAAAGTTCTGAGCCAATTAAACAGAAATAACAAACATTTTCACTATCAGCTAGCCACCAAATGATGTTTTAGGTATTAATCCTACTGGCTTTGTGCCAATTTCCTTCCTTGTTATTTGGTTGGGTCAGGTATCACTACGTGCAAACTGGTTTGCTTACAGGCTTGATCCCACACCCAACCTCTCCTTGCCCTAATCTGCAAATTAGGTTTTGTTCCAATTGCATTGCAATGCAATGAGCCACACAGGAAAGATTATGTTCAGTGCTGCACAAAAAAAAAAAAAAAAAAAAAGTTCTCATATCACAGTAATCATGCATGTAAAGGGAAATCAGTAATCATGAAAGAAGGGCAATTTATGCCTAGAAGTTGGAGTTTACCAATAAATTTGGTACAGTCAGGAGGTATGATAGGGAACCTCCAAACCCTGAATCGGTCTCAGTTTGGATTCATCAAGGGCTGGTTATGCTTACTTAACCTGGTGGACTTCTTTTGAAAAGATCACCAAAGCAATAAATGAAGATAAAACGGTACACACTGTATGCCTTGATCTTGCTAAAGCTTTTGACACAGGCCCCACCCAGGCATAATAAAAAAGCTAAATAAACTGGGAATAAACCCCTACGTCACCCACTGGATTGTCAACTGGCTCTTAGATAGGATGTAGGAAACCAAAATGGGGGAATTACCTTCACAAACAGACTAGTCATAAGTGGAGTCCCCCAGGGTTCTGTGCTGGGAACTCTCCTGTTTTGCATCTACTTCTCTGAAGTAAAATCTAATACCAAAGGGCTGTGGCTGACTAAGTCTGCAGAGGACTGCAAGTCAGGAGCAGTCATTAAATCCCCAAATGACTTAGCCATTGTGCATGAAGGTTTGTCCCAAATAAAAAACTGGTGCCAAAATCATGGACTGAAACTAAATGCCAAAAATTTATTATTTTATCCTTAGGGAAGTCATCTACCCCAGTGAACTAACACATTAACAATACACTGGTAAGAGTTGAATCATTTGTGCAGGATTTGGAAGCTTATGTGGCTAGTGATCTAACTTATAATCAACATATGTCCATTGACATAAGAAAGCCCTTCTGTGTTACAAAGCACATAAACAAAAAGACTGTGTCTTGATCTAGGGATGTCATTGCCCCCCTTTACTCAGCCCTCATTAGGCCAGTCATTGAGTATAATGCCCCTTTTGGCATGTATCTGTCCAGATACATGCAACAACTGGAATTCTCAGAGAGACACCTTACTAAAAAGATACAAGGCCTACACAAAATGCCCTACGTGGACCAACTCAAAACCCTGTTACTGTGCTTAGTATTCTACAGACTGTTAAGAGGTAACTAGTGTCTGGCATACAAGGCATCCTCTGCCCCATAATACACCTCATCTCTAAGGAGACTGTACTCATTTTCTCTGTATCTTTGTTCTTCAGTTTTACTGTCATATGTTCACTTTTTGTAATCTTAATCGCTATACTAAACATTTTATGATTCTTGGAGAAGACAGAAAATAACTTTGCTTGATGATCACTGCCTGTTATATGTTTAAGTCATCTAAACATTCTATCAGGTGTTGCCTAGCTCCCTTGTGCTTCTCTTCCCATTCTCTGTCTCTGTCTTTAATGGCTTCCTTGTGCTTCTCTTCCCATTTTCTGTCCTTAATGGCTTCCTTGTGCTTCTCTTCCCATTCTCTGTCTCTGTCCTTAATGGCTTCTTTGTACTTCTCTTCCCATTCTCTGTCTCTGTCCTTAATGGCTTCCTTGTGCTTCTCTTCCCATTTTCTGTCCTTAATGGCTTCCTTGTGCTTCTCTTCCCATTCTCTGTCTCTGTCCTTAATGGCTTCCTTGTGCTTCTCTTCCCATTCTCTGTCTCTGTCCTTAATGGCTTCCTTGTGCTTCTCTTCCCATTCTCTGTCTCTGTCCTTAATGTACTGCTCCTGTAGGTCACTGTTGACTTTAAGAACCTGCAAATACTTATGTTTGCTGCCCAACCGAATCTCAGCTGATCTGGTTTTAAATAATTTCCTCATTTGTTCTTTGTTCCTATCTCATGCCTTAGCAAAGTTCTCTATGAATGTTTCACCCATCCAGATTTTGAAGTGCTTCTTTTTCAATAGATTCACTGGGAAATTGCCAGTGGCTTTTAATTTCTACCATGCAGCCATCCACAACCTGTATCTGTATGGAGGCATGGTTACACAGAAAAATACAATGTGTCATTTTATGCTTAATAATGTGCAAATGATTCCTTGTAAATATAACATCTGACTAATTTAGCCATAGTGCTGTATCTTCCTGATATAAAGGTAAAAGTTGTCCCCCTTGAACTTCTACCATAGCATCTACTATACTAAAGTTTTCTTGTATTTTTCATATTACCTACCAAATAAGCTGATAACTGAGCTCAACAGTGTCCCCCAAGGCATCTTCCCTTCGACATGCTAAATTCTAGTCATCTGCAATTATCTTAATTCCACATTGAAAGGCTAATATACTTGACAATATATATATATATATATATATATATATATATATATATCTTATTTCCAAAGGCCTTGACTGCAGATGCAGGTAAACTGACAGAAGTGCTATCTGCCTTAATAACCCCCTCTGTTTTGACCTTCATGTGACACTAATTTCTCAAGACATTGTTTTATATACCCCAGCTAATTGCCACAAGAATATCATCAAGGTCTAAAGAGGTAATCATGCCCTTATATGCAGCATTGGTCAGACCAGATATTGGGTTTGATGCCCTATTTGAAATGCATCTCACTAAACGTATCAAACAATTACAAAGACCCCAAAGGTTTCAAATGAAAAAAAAATCACAAGCCTAAAATTCCTGAGCTGTCAAAAGAGGCTAGAAGCTTTAGATTTCTTTATTCAGTATCTCATAAGGCATTTGAGTGGAGATCTCCTCTCACTCACCATACTGTTAGACTTCCAGTTGTCCAGGACATTTTGTCTATCTTCAAGTTCAATATTTCTACCAATACAAAAACCAGGGAACTAAATCATTACCAACAGAAAGATATATGGTGGAGAGGCATGTTTATAATCTGAAATCTTTGGAGTAAATTTCACCTGCATGTTAAGCAGTGCAACTCACCATCTTCCTTTAATACATAACCTATAGAAACTGATAGGTATACACACATTTACTAAATGCAACTCACTATCTTCCTTTAATACATAACCTATAGAACCTGATAGGTATACACACATTTACTAAATGCAGCTCACTGTCTTCCTTTAATACATAACCTATAGAACCTAATAGGTATACACACATTTACTAAATGCAACTCACCATTTTCCTTTAATACATAACCTATAGAACCTGATAGGTATACACAAATTTACTAAATGCAACTCACCATCTTCCTTTAATACATAACCTATAGAACCTGACAGGTATACACAAATTTACTAAATGCAACTCACCATCTTCCTTTAATACATAACCTATAGAACCTGATAGGTATACACAAATTTACTAAATGCAACTCACTATCTTCCTTTAATACATAACCTATAGAACCTGATAGGTATACACAAATTTACTAAATGCAACTCACTATCTTCCTTTAATACATAACCTATAGAAACTGATAGGTATACACACATTTACTAAGTGCAACTCACTATCTTCCTTTAATACATAACCTATAGAAACTGATAGGTATACACACATTTACTAAATGCAACTCACTATCTTCCTTTAATACATAACCTATAGAACCTGATAGTTATACACACATTTACTAAATGCAACTCACTATCTTCCTTTAATACGTAACCTATATAACCTGATAGGTATACACAAATTTACTAAATGCAACTAACTATCTTCCTTTAATACATAACCTATAGAACCTGATAGGTATACACACATTTACTAAATGCAACTCACTATCTTCCTTTAATACATATCCTATAGAACCTAATAGGTATACAGAAATTAATTAAATGCAACTCACTATCTTCCTTTAATACATAACACATAGAACCTGATAGGTATACACAAATTTACTAAATGCAACTCACCATCTTCATTTAATACATAACCTATAGAACTTGATAGGTATACACAAATTTACTAAATGCACCTCACTATCTTCCTTTAATACATAACCTATAGAACCTGATAGGTATACACAAATTTACTAAATGCAACTCACTATCTTCTTTTAATACATGACCTATAGAACCTGATAGGTATACACACATTTACTAAATGCAACTCACTATCTTCCTTTAATACATAATCTATAGAACCTGATAGGTATACGCAAATTTACTAAATGCAACTCACTATCTTCTTTTAATACATAACCTATAGAACCTGATAGATATACACAAATTTACTAAATGCAACTCTCTATCTTCCTTTAAAGATAACCTAGCTCACTGGATGGGTATCCTCAAATTTGCTCTGGGATTGACTGGCACGGTCCTCCTTGAGGAAAGAGGTGTGGCTTGAGGGGAGGGTACTATAGACGCATAAATGGACATAAGACTCAATGGACTATGTATGCATTGTTTGCACTTATGCTATACTGACAAGGCCATACAAAGGCTGAAACATGAATATCTACATGCATGTCTACAGCTAGTAGGGTTTGGCCTTATTGGCCTGAATGTACTCAGAAAGACTTACAAAGTTCAAAAAAAATCCCAGGCATTCAGAAACCGGGTAGCTGAAGCACTGGTAAGTCCTTAAGGGGTTGTGTGCATATATCCCAAATGGCCCACTGCTACAGGGGGTTTAAGGTATTACACAGTGCAGACTCCAGCTTCATTGGGTCTTTCTTGCATTATTAAAGAAGCTGCATAGAAGGGCAGAAAATTGAAAATGTCTGCATTTACAAAATCTTTCACTGGAGTAGTCAAGAAAAGTGAACAAATGGTCCAGTGATTTGTATATTTATGCACTCCAAGTAATGCAAAATACATTTAGCCTCTGGGTGGGGGGGACTCCCATGGCAAAAATGTGAAAAATCATTTTAAAAAACATTATTGCTGACATGTATTATGTTTTTGTGAGATCTCAGATGCAGTATATGCAGTTAATTGTGTATTTTGTGTTAGCCCAGATTGTCTGAACAGTATATTTATTTTATTTTATTGCATTTGTTTACTGGGAAAGTCCACTGGGCCTAAAAGAGCCCATTTTCAGTGGAGGCCTGGGGAGAAAAGCTCCAATGAGATACAGAAAAAATATAAATATTAATTAGTACGGAAGTAGAAACAGTGTTACAGATAGTAAATATAGTAACATATACAGGATATATACATAAAAGCAGGAATCTAGTTCGTTTGATTACAGTAATATATACAGAAAATATACATTAAAGCAGAATTCAATGAATTCACTCAGAGTGGTATAAACAGATATATTAATCAGTATTATTGTACCATAAGTTCATAGGTAGGTACTAGGTTATCGGCCCTGGGGCCTACACAAGCCCAGCCAAAAAGGTACCCTGGCTTTTGCCACCCAAGAAAATTATTTTCCTGTGACACTGTCGAGCAGAGCCACAGAAGTTATCCCTGGGGTGAATTTCCTATTTCCCATCCAATCATCAAGATTTTTCTTGAAGAGTGCTAATGAGGAGCTTTGTTTGATATAGATAGGTAGTTTATTCCAGAGTATGGGAAGTATCTGGGACAGGAATCTATCCCTCCAGCATGTCCTGTTTATTGTGGTAACAAGGTTTAGGTCCCTAGATCGTGTAGCTCGGAGGGATTGGGATTTCTTTAAGTGGAGCATGTCCAACAGCTCTGGGTTTGACATAGCTTTGTATGTTAGGCAGAGATCACCTCTGAGTAGGCAATATGCGTCGGAGTAAAGCTGGAGTTTTTTGAGACGGTCTGTGTAGGGCATCTGTTTGAGGCCGGTAATCCTCTTTGTGAGGTATTTCTGTGGCCTTTTCAGTTGTTGTAGATGGGTCTAATGAGTGATGAGTAGAGGGGAACAATGACCTCTTTTTTTCTGGATGAGAAACCTTTTGTGATGAGGTGTGCCATGTAGAAGGATTTCCTGACTTCTGTGGCAATGTGATTATCAAAGGAGAGACTACTGTCCACCTGTGTCCCAAGGTCTCTTATCACACTTTTGGTGTTAAGTATACTACCACCTATGTTGTAATTCATGGGTACAGAGTTTTTACCAAAGGGGATGACAGTGCAATTTTTGGCATTGAGCTTGAGGCCATGGCTTTGACATCAGGCATCTGTCTCAGTGAGGCCCTTTTGTAGGATGTCCACATTGCTAGGAGTTTTGATTATGGCTCCTAGTTTGCAGTCATCTGCGAACTTCAGTAGCCAAAGACCTTCTGTGTTAGCCTGTACTTCAGAGAAGTAGATACCAAACAGGAGATGACCCAGGACTGAAACCTTTGGTACTCCACTTGTCACTGGTCTGAAGTCAGATTTGGAGTCTGCTACTTTTACAGGGTGATACTTCACCAGTATCAACAAGTGAAGATAAAAATAAATATGGAGAAAGTATCATCAGCCACTAGTAGCAAAAGACATAGGAGTTTAGTAATCATATAAGGAGAGTGAAGAGGTTAGGTTATAGAGCAGGAACATAGCCAGGAAGAGTTGAGATGATTTTTCAGTATTTGTTTGAAGGTGGTGGTGCTGCCTGTGTTTCCTATAGAAGGTGGAAGTGAGTTCCATAGTTTGGCGATGGTGAAGGAATAGAGGAGTTGACCAGCAGGTAAGGTGGGCTTATCTACTTTTAGAAGTAGATGATTTTCAGATCTTAGATACAAACTGGGATGTTATTTGGCAAGTAGAGTTGAGAGAGCAGGACAGACTGTGGGTCTGTTGATTATTTTGTGCACAGTAGTTAGTTGGGTGAATGAGTGATGGTGGGGGAGTTCCAGCCACCCTAATTGTTTCAAAGACTTACAGTGCTGGGATGAGAATTTGGCCTTGGTGGCAAATTTTGCTATTGTGTTGTAACACATATATGAATTTTACAGTGATAGGAATATTTCATATTTTGAAGTATAAGCAATTGCTAGAATTTTTTTCAATTGCACAAAGATTCTGCTCTATAACTGTTGCAAAACAGAGAACATCTGCAATTTCTGTAATATGTTTTCTTCATGTATATAGGGAACGTACTGCATGTAGCAAGCATTGTAAATATGCAGATGTCTTTTTAGTAGTGCAGTAAATTATGCAATAAAGGAAAGCTGTTCTGAACCAAAGCAGAAAAGTGAAATGCTTTACAAAATGTAATTGTGTTTGCAATACAAATATGCAACAAAAATGTAAACAAAATGTATAAAATTATCCAGATCATGCTCTTATGTTTCTTTAGAACTGTAACTTGCCTGTGAGAGTGAAAATGATTTCAAAGACAAATATGGTAGAGTACTACTTTTTACAAGCTTGCCATTTCTTTCCAAAGGCTATTGGTATAAGTGGACAGCAATGTCATCCAGAGTAAAGCAGTTGTGTAAAATCAGAAATTTACCTTTAATGTCTGAACCAACAAGAAATGGGTGTTAGACTTACATTTTAAGTTTACAATACAACTGTTGAGCAGAAATTAGTCTCTGCCTTCTGAAGTGTATACATTTTTTGGCTGAAACCTAATAGCATCTGAAAAGTATTGCCTATCTGCAACTGATAAACGCTCTTAAATATCAGATGTAGATGGAATACAATTACACATTAGTTAGTGATTAGTACTGGGACCAAACAGCTATAGAATGTTTTTCTAAATATCATTTGTCTATTAAATTCCTTTGTTTTATGTTTCCCCTGTGCAATGATTTCTTTTCTGCATATTTAATATTATAAAGTGCCTTGCTTAATTTTGTTGTTTAGTTTCAAATGTTTGTGGCTGGTAGTTTATGAACGTGTAAGGATAGCCACTGAATCTGGGATGTTATTAACTGTGGGATTCTACCTTTTGAAGAATGATTGAGGCACAGCTGCCAAACAAATATAATACAGTTGCCTTATTTTAAGAGTTGGACAATAATTATACTTATAGTGAAGGGCAAGAAGGTAGCAAACCCAGTAAGAATTCCAGAAATAAAATAAACCAGGTGCTCCAAGGGACCAGAACTCATATCCACAAAGCGTTTATTGTCTTACAGCTTAAAAAGTTTAAAAACAAACTACTGTTTTAAAAAAATTAAACAGGTTTAGCGCTTTCATTTTCAAGTGAATGACATCATCAGAACTATTGCATTTAGAGCAGCTAGGCTTATATATCCAAAACCACACCCTTAGTTGAAAACAAATCATGAAGCCAAGTCCTGCATTTAAAACTACATACTCAGCTAGCATTTGGTGGTGCTGCGGTAGCGTTGTCACCTCACAGTTAGATGTTGCCCATTCGATTCTCAGTTAGAGCATCTTCTGTGTGGCGACATGCGTGAATGGGCGTTCCTTCGTTGAAGGTTGTGCATTAGGCCTGGCAAGCCAGCACGTCAAAATCGACTGCCAATCATTAGCGGACCGGAGTTCCGCTGTGGCG
>NC_056750.1:258185471-258195471 GCF_019279795.1 Protopterus annectens | reverse complement strand
GATTTTTTGTTTGGTTTCTTTAGAGAGCCATGGAGCATGTTTATTTTTAGCTCTAATTTGTCTGGTAGGGGCATGGTGGTTCAGGATGGCAAGTAAGTTGGAGTTAAAGTAACTAACGGCTTCATCTAAAGGTAGGTTTTGTAAGGGTGACCAGTTACGTGCTATTAGTTCCATCTGGAAAAGTTCAGGGTTAAAGTTCTTTTTAGATCTGATGTTTTTAATGGATGTTGGAGAGGGAAAGTTGGTTTTATGTCTGATGATATAGGTAAGAGAGTGGTCACTTAAATCATCAGGAGGGTTCCTGAGTCATAAGTATGAGGATGATGGTTAATGAGAATCCAGTCTAATAAGCTTGATTTCTTGTTGGATTTATTTATCCTGGTAGGGGAGGTAATGGTTTGGGAATACCCATATAGGTTTATATGGCTTGAGGGGAGGTTGCTGCAGAAGCAGGTCCAGTCAATATTTGTGTCACCTAGAATGATGGTTTCTTGAGGCAGGTTTTGGGATAGCCAGCAAAGTATATTTTCCATTGTTGCTATGTTATTACCAGGAGGTAGATATATACAAACGATATAGATGGATTTGGCATTGTTAATAAGAAGTTTGGAGATAAGAATTTCTGCATTGGAGTCTAGAGGTGGTTTGCAGTTATGAGTGGTTAATTGTAAGCTAGGTTTATATAGGATAGCAACTCCTCCACCTTTTTTGAAAGTTCGGTCTAGTCTTAGGAAATTATATCCAGGTGGGATGATCTCATTGTCTTTGGTTGTAGGTTTTAACCAAGTTTCTGTTAAGCAGAGTATATCGAAGGAGTAGATTTCAGTTAGGGCTTGGAGTTGAGTTACTTTATTGTTTAAACTGCGTATATTAAGATGAGCAATAAAAAGGGAGTTAGATTGTTTGAAAAAGGCTTGGGTAGGACATATTTTGGAGTTGAGGGGAGAAAAATAAGTTGTTGGGGGCCCATTGTTAGGGTGGATGTCACCATCCTTTAAGGAGAGTAGTAGGTTTAGATAGCATAGGTTATGGATTCTGCTGTAATGAGATAGACATTTCCTAGGGTTTAGGTTGTTGTATTTTGTGTGTTGTGTTCTATGATATTTAGGAAGTATGTAGTTAGATGAGAATGTTATATTAGCATGGGTAAATTGTAGATGTGAGTTTGGAGAGATGGTTTCTTTCTTGGGATAGTTTTGGATTGGGTCTAGTGGGTTTTCAAAAAAGGTGAATAGATGGGTGAGGATTAAAGGAGGTAGTAGTGAGATTGTTCGTAAGAGTGTGATAAAGGGTGGGATGTGTTGATTATTCATTTTATGAGTAGATACTGGCTATTTGATGGTAGAAGCTTGAAATGTATTGGGAGGAGATGGGAGAGTGGGTAGTGTATGTTGTGAATGGATGGGAGAAGTGAAAGTGTAATATTAGTAGAATTTGGTAACAGGAGAGTGTGTAGGGTGAAAGGATAGAGAGAAGAGTGTTTATGAAGAGGAAATGTAAGAACACGAGGTATGATAGGATTGAAGTGGGAAAAGGAAGATATGTGGTTGGAGAGTGATGGGAGAGGTAGGGGTGTGGTTGGGGAGTAAGTGGAGGAGGAAGAGGTGTGGTTTAGGAAGTATAAAGGTAGGGCCCTTGGGGGTGTGTGGGAATTGGGGGTAGGGAGGGGAGCGGAGTGAGCCCGCAGGGAATAATTCTGTTAGTAGTATTCTTAGTATTAAAGCTTTAAAATATTGAACATAATCCAAGAGTTTGTATTGTTTATGTTGTGATTTTTTTTATTTATTAAATTATTTTACTCTATGTTCACGTTTTCCATTTACATTTTGTATGCCTTTTGCCATGTGACTGGATCACATGACTGATTTAATTTATTTAAAGGCTGTGCTTTTTATGGATGTATTTATTCCAATGAAGTACTGCGGTGGTGGTGCTGCGGTAGCGTTGTCACCTCACAGTAAGATGTCCTGTTAGATTCTCAGATAGAGCGTCTTCTGTGTGGAGACATGTGTGAATGGGCGTACCTTCGTTGAAGGTTGTGTGTCAGGGCCGGCAACTCGGCACGTAAAAATCTACTGCCAATCATTAGCGGACCGGAGTTCCGCTGTGGCAACCCCTAACCAGGAAAAGCCGAAAGACACAACAACAACAACAACATTTTAAATGTAGCTGTAGCAGTTTTATGACTGGCTGCCCCTCCTGGATGTTATCCTTTGTATGAAATGATATGCACAGTGAGCTTATTTTATTGAAATGGTTACAGTGCAGTATTAAGAGCACCATGTCTGCAAATGCAGTTTCACTGAACCCTCAAAAAGTGTAAGTATTCAGATACACTTGAAATTAAACTTTTAAATGAAAAAAAACTTTTCCCTTTTTAAGGGTAAAATACCCCAACCTCAATACTCCCACAATCTTGCTAAAATTAATCAGCAACTCAAAAAACTTTAAGTTGTAGCAACTACAGGTTCAGGGAATTGTTTGATGGAATTTTTGAAAAAAAAATATGTTGTCTAAAAGTGAGCTGACTGAATTCAGTTTGGCAAACTGTATGATACCTTATAGAAGTTAATGTAAATAAGAGCTGATAAAGTTAGGTGGGGAAGTTTTGGCTAGAGGACAAGTTTTAAAGGGATGCATCTTTATATATGATCCTGTCAGAAATAGACAGGAGTGTGCTTCTAAGCTTTGTGCTTATTCCTGTGTTCATGCCAGTCCAAGAGAAAAGGATAGTTACAATTTGAAGGAAGACATAGACAGACAGGTTACATCTCCTAGTCATTTGAGTCCAGACTCACAGTCACAGGACTAACCATCTGAGCAGGATGGAGGAGGGACTTCCTGGGGTAGAATGGTGACAGTGAATACTGGAAATAAGAGAACTTGCTGTAAGGTCTTGGAATGTTATAATGGTCAGAGATAAAAAAACAAGATTCAATGCCAAGAAGTCCAAAATTATATTTGTTTGGTTCTGTACATTTTAGTGACTATTGTTTTAATGAGCGATGATCCTTCAAGCATCTTGAATGAAAGGGGTTTGAATCAATGACTTTCCTTTAGTTGAAGACAAGCCTTCATACCCTTCAAGCAGTGGGCAAACCTTCCTCTGTCCCCTAAAGTAATATAACTAACACTGAGGTCATATAATGCTAGTTCAGGCCTTTTAGATTTAATAGGCTTGATAGGTATGCTTGGATGAAAAGTAAAATGACCAAGTAAATGAATGTCATTTGTTAGAGAGCCCAAAGAAGATAAGTTAGAGAAGGTGCATCTGAAAGTACCATTTTACTAAGCCCTTGGAATGACTATTAGTAGTGGTATGAGCCTTTGTGGCAGTGCAGCAATTCACTAACAATGGTAACCAAGTACTGGGATTAATCACTATGCCAGTTATGTTATGGGACAAGAAGGTGAGTGTGTGCACTATGGAGCCTGTGCGAAGCTGCACAGTGATGACTGATCTGGTATCCTTTCCGGGAAAAAAAGCATAACCCTCTTAGAGTACAATGAAAATGGAAAAGATGATGCTAGAGTTGTAAGGGATAGAATATAAGGAGAGACAACGTATTTAAATGAAACAATAGCAGAGAGCTTATGGGGCATTGATGACGAGAAGGAAGATTTCAGATGAAAAATCTCAGGTACTTTTCCATTAAACCCCTACCACGCATTTTCGGTGCCAGATCAGCATGTCTCACCTTATTCCTCAGTGAGCTGTGCAGCTCCTTCACACGCATGGACTGGATTTGTTCAGCCGTGCATCGGCAATGTGGTGCAGCCCCAGATTTCTGGGGAGAAAGTGTTACATGGGAGCATGGGGCCGATGGGTTGCTGTAGTGTAAACTCATGTCATGCTGTCAGAGGATTGCTTGGCCATCAAAAATTAAACCACAGTAGCCAGGTACAAGAAGAGTAAGTGCAATTTCAAGACCATTCATTTAACGTTAGAAGAGAACAGCTTCGCTCCATCTCACAACTGTGATTTATATCTCTGACAAACCAGGCCCGAGTGAAGTAGAGGAACTGACTTAAGCAGCCTGTGGCTTATTTCAAAGCCGTGAAATCTTGTCAAAATTATAAGCAGCTCTGCAAACAGGTGTTTAAGCTTTGCGAGGAAGCAGGGAGCCACGCAATTGTTATCACCAGTCTCATTATGCAGAGGAGTTCCAATTTGGGCAATTATAGTGCTAAATTCTTTGAGGAGAGTATTTTCTGAGTTTCCAGTATTTGCAGTTGCCAATCGTTAGGAATTAAAAATACCATAACAGGATACGAAGCTGCCAAGTTAAATAAAAAGGAAGCTTTATTTTGGTATCAAAGTATGCACACTACTTTGCACTAGTCGCGGGGGTGTTTTGTACTGTAATTAAAAGTTTTCCACTAAACATTTAAGATACTATGGCAATACGAAAAGAGTTGAAACATAACCTAACAATATAGTTGGGAGGTATATGGAAAGTACTTTTCCACTTTTTTTGTATAGGGAAGAATGCTACCATTAACAGAGTTATAACTCGGGTGAAAATATTCCTTTTTGAGGCCATGTGGAGGGGCACCAAAACAGAACATATTTTGTTGGGCAGTGGGCAGCCTAATTCAACTATTTTAGTTAAAGGTCCATGACAGACCGAGCGTGAAGCCGATATGAAGCCCTGGGGAAAGCAAGACGCATGGTAGGGGTTTAACAGAAAAGTACCAAATCACATAGTAATTTTCTAGAAAGGGTGAATGCTAGCTGGAATCGTCTTCTTTTGGCTTTTCCCAGTTAGGGGTTGCCACAGCGGATCACCTGTCCACTCATGATTGGCAGAGGAGTTTTACGGTGTCGAGTTGCCAGCCCGGTGCCCAACCTTCCATAGAAGGCACACACACGCATGCACTCATGCCTAGGGCCAATTTAGAGTGTCCAATCCACCTACAGCATGTCTTTGGGATGCGGGAGGAAAATATAGCAGCCGGAGGAAACCCACGTGACCACAGGTAAGACATGCAGATTCTGCACAGAAGGCACGCCAGCTGAGGATCAAACCAGGGAACCTTTTGCTGTGAGGCAGCAATGCTAACTGCTGCACCACCGTGGCTGCCCAAATGCCAGCTGGAATGTTCTGCATAATTAAGCTCTCCCACACAAAGTTATAGATGGATTCAAAAAGAAAGTAGATATGCTCAGGTCATATGCATAGCTAAAGCTGTGGAAGCATCTGGAAAGATGGAAAAGTGAAGGAGATGAGGAAGTTGTGACAGTATTAGTTAATTATGCATCTGACTAAATCTAGTAAACTTTGTAATTTTATTCAGCTAGTGCCATTATTCTGAAATATTCGGGTAAAACCAATTAAAGAGTATTGATATTTGTAGAAAGGGATTCTGTGCTATTTGGTAATCATGAAACTACGCGTTTATATTACGCTGTCAAAAACTTAAACTGTCGACAGTGTAATAATCGACAAGAAAATGTCGAAACCCCCGAACATCGAATACACACACACAAAAAAAAAAAGACCCAAACACAACACAAATTGCTCTATGCCCCCTGCACCACCCACACCCCCTGCTACTTAAATATACCAACTCTGAGATTGCACTACATTGCAGTAAATTTACACGCGCAATGACTTTCGCTTTCTACATTTTGGTGCTGACAATATCAGTTTCGATATTGCCGGCCTTCGACAGGGTGAAGTAGACCCTGAAACTACTGCTTGATGACCAAATTTGTTCTGTATCCCTGTTCTTCATCTTCTTTCGGCTGTTCCTGTTAGGGGTCGCCACAACGGATCATCTGTTTCCATTTCTTACTGTCCTCTGCATCATGCTCTTTCACACCAACTGCCTGCATGTCCTCTCTCACCACATCCATCAACCTTATCTTAGGCCTTCCTCTTTTCCTCTTACTTGGCAGCTCCATCCTTAGCATCCTTTTCCCAATATACCCAGCATCCCTCCTCAGCACATGTCCAAACCAACGCAATCTCATCTCTCTTGCTTTGTCTCCAAACTGTCCAACCTGAGCTGACCCTCTAATATACTGATTCCTAATCCTGTCCATCCTATTCACACCCAGTGCAAATCTTAACATCTTTAACTCTGCCACATCCAGCTCTGTCAATGCCACCGTCTCCAACCCATATAACATAGCTGGTCTCAATACCCACTTGTAGACCTTCCCTTTCACTCTTACCGGTACCCATCTGTCACAAATCACTCCTGACACTCTTCTCCACCCTGCCTGTACTCTCTTCTTCTCCTCTTTCCACACTCACCATTACTCTGAACTGTTGATCCCAAGTATTTAAACTCATCCAACTTTACCAACTCTACTCCCTGCATCCTCACCATTCCTCTACCCTCCCTCTCATTTACACACATATATTCTGTTTTAGCCCTGCTGACCTTCATTCCTCTCCTCTCTAAAGCATATCTCCACCTCTCCAGGGTCTCCTCAATCTGGTCCCTACTCTCACTACATATCACAATGTCATCTGCAAACATCATAGTCCACGGGGCCTCCTGTCTGATCTCATCTGTCAACCTGTCCATCACTACTGCAAATAAGAAAGGGCTCAGAGCTGATCCTTGATGTAATCCCACCTCCACCTTAAACATATCTGTCACTCCCACCGCAGTCCCCACCAATGTCACACTACCCTCGCACATACCCTGTACTACTCTTACATATTTCTCTGCCACTCCCGACTTCCTCATACAATACCACAACTCCTCTCTATGCACTCTGTCATATGCTTTCTCTAAGTCCACAAAGACACAATGCAACTCCTTCTGACCTCCTCTGTATTTCTCCAACAACACTCTCAGAGCAAATATTGCATCTGTAGTGCTCTTTCCTGGCATGAAACCATACTGTTGATCACTAATCATCACCTCGCTTCTTAACCTAGCTTTCACTACTCTTTCCCATAACTTCAAGCTGTGACTGATCAATTTTCTCCCTCTGTAGTTACTGCAGCTCTGCACATCACCCTTATTCTTAAAGATAGGTACCAAAACACTTTTTCTCCACTCCTCAGGCATCCTCTGACTTTCCAAAATTTCATTAAACAATCTGGTTAAAAATTCCACTGCGATTTCTCCTATGCACCTCCATGCTTCCACTGGTATGTCATCTGGGCCAACAGCCTTTCCATTCTTCATCCTCTTCATAGCTGTCCTTACTTCCTCCTTGCTAATCTGTTTCACTTCCTGATTCACTATCCCCACATCATCCAACCTTCTATCCCTTTCATTCCCTTCATTCATCAGCCATTCAAAGTACTCTTTACATCTACTCAACACACTCTCCCCACTTGTGAGCACATTTCCCTCACTGTCCTTTATCACCCTTACCTGCTGCACATCTTTGCCAGCTCTGTCCCTCTGTCTAGCCAATTGGTACAGGCCCTTTCCTCCCTCTTTAGTGTCCAATCTCTCATACAACTCTCCATATGCCTTATCCTTAGTCTTCGCCACCTCTCTCTTTGTCATGCGCTTCATCTCCTTATACTCATGTCTACTTTCTTCATCTCTTTGACAATCCCACTTCTTCTTCGCCAGCCTCTTCCTCTGTATACTCTCCTGTACTTCCTCATTCCACCACCAGGTCTCCTTGTCCTCCTTTTTCTGTCCAGATGTCATACCAAGCACCCTTCCAGCAGTCTCCCTTACTAGCTCTGCTGTAGTTACCCAGCTATTCGGTAACTCTTCACTGCCTCCCAGTGCCTGTCTTAACTCTTCCCTGAACTCCACCTCACAATCACCCTTTTTAACTTCCACCATTTAATCCTTGGCACTGCTTTCACACTCCCCCTACTCTTCTTGATCACCAACGTCATCCTACAGACCACCATTCTATGCTGCTTAACTACACTTTCCCCTGTCACCACTTTACAGTCTCCAATCTCCTTCAGACTGGCCCTCCTACATAGGATATAATCCACCTGTGTGCATCTTCCTCCACTCTTGTACGTCACCCTATGCTCCTCCCTCTTCTTAAAATACGTATTCACCACAGCCATGTCCATCTTTTTCACAAAATCCACAATCATCTGACCTTCTGCATTCCTCTCCTTAACACCATACCTACCCATCATTTCTTCATCCCCTCTGTTCACTTCACCAACATGCCCATTGAAGTCCGCTCCAATCACTAGTCTCTCACCCTTGGGTACACTCACCACCACTTCATCCAACTCACTCCAAAACTTTTCTTTCTCATCCATTGCACACCCAACTTGTGGAGCATATGCACTAACAACATTCATCATTACACCATCAATTTCAAGCTTCATAAACATCACTCTATCAGACACTCTCTTCACCTCCAAAACACTCTTGGCATACTGTTCCTTTAGGATAACTCCTACCCCATTTCTCCTGCCATCCACACCATGATAGAACAATTTGAACCCACCTCCTATACACCTGGCCTTACTTCCCTTCCATCTGGTCTCTTGCACGCACAATATATCAACCTTCCTTCTCTCCATCATATCAGCTAGCTCTCTCCCTATACCAGTCATACTGCCAACATTCAAAGTTCCTACCCTCACTACTGCACTCCTAACCTTCCTCCTCTCTTCCTGCCTTTAGATATGCCTTCCCTCTCCTCTTCTCCTTCAGCCAACAGTACCCCAATTTCCGCCAGCACCCTGTTGGCTAACAGTACTGGTGGCAGTCGTTGTTAACCCAGGCCTCGACCGATCCAGTATGGAAATATGAAATGTTCTCCGCATAAGTAATTTGGCAGAGGTTTTACGCCAGATGCCCTTCCTAATGCAACCCTCCCCATTTATCCGGGCTTGGGACCAGCACAAAGAAATGCACTGGCTTGGGTATCCCCAGTGGCTGTTCTGCATCCCTGTTGTAGAGTGAAATTCCTCATCAATTACATGCCTGACTTTCTGAAGACGTGCTGTACTAACAATCTGCAAGTAGCAGTCAGAGTTTGGGCTGCTGGGTATTGTTAAGTTTTGTTTTCTCTTACAGCTGTAAAAATATTACAAGACACCATAATTAAAATTAACTGCAGTTGTAAAAGCAAATCTTAGGAGAAAATGTGGAAGGCATATTTGTTTATTTCTGATTTATCAGCCAAAGTAATGTCACAGAAGATGAATGACTGCTTATGAAACATATGTTCTCCTAAGAAATTTGTAACATTGTGTCAGACAGAAATGTATCCATGCAGATTCAGTACTGCTCAGTGCGATGTTTCTATTTTCATGTCTGAATACAACAATTGATTGCTTATGCATAATTGGTAAATCAGTGCTTATCTTTAATGGATAACACTGGTACAGGGCTGTAATTAAATAAATGTTTGAGAAAACTAGGGGGAAAATAATTGGTAATGACAGGATTGTTATTAGCCCTCAAAGGAAGACATTCAGATTTTTAAACATTAAATGCTTGCTTCTAATGAATGACTTGTTACTTTGATCAGCAACATCTTCAGGTTCAAACGGTATTTCTTAGCCAGAGCATAAATAAATTGTACTTACAGTGTCCCTTTAATAAATGTTGTCTAGTATATTTTCAAATTTCTGTGCCAGGTCACTGATTAGTCAGGAAAGAGTTACAGCAGTAACATGGAAATTAGGTTCTAATCATTGGATAAAGGCAGACAAAACCTGCTCCTTTATTAAAGCCGCCTCAAGGGACAGTGAGTCCCCTGCACAGTGATGTCACTTGAGACTCTTAGTACAGGTTCAGTTTCTTGGAGATAGGGTCACATTACAGTGGCTGATTGAAGAGACGAGACCAAATCTAGTGTACGAAAAAGGAGCCGCTTTGATAACTAACCTGCCTCTGTACAATGTTTCTGGTGCTGGCTTGCTCTTTCCATGGAATAATAAAGCTTCTTGGACACAAGCAAATGTATTAGCAAGGGTGTCAGAAAAGGTAAGAATGTATTTACTAAATTATTTTACAAAGATACCAATGTGAGTACTGTTCACGATAATTTCACAAGATTAGCTAGGAAGTCCCTGACATGCTGTTATTT
>NC_056750.1:257820471-257875471 GCF_019279795.1 Protopterus annectens | reverse complement strand
TCCTACTTACACTATATATTTTTGATTCAGTATATTCATAGGTGACTCTTTATCTGGTAGCAGCACTATGGAACTGTCCAGTACGATGTATGAGGATGTGTAGCCTCTGATAATGATGACAGGGATGAGCTGGCATGGTCAAGTGGTGAGGAGTGTGTGTTGAACAGAGGGTGTGTGATCACTGTATCCCATACCCCAAGTATGGATACAGTATCTATGTTCATAGGTTCATAGGTTCATAGGTTCATACTAGGCTATCTGCCCGAGGGCATTTATAAGCCTAGCCCATAGTTTTGTGGCTTACGCCACCCCTTTAGTTTGGAGAAACTATGCCCATTATTTTGCTGTGCCTCTGTCGAGCAGTGACACTGAGGTAACCCCTGGGGTGTATCTGCGATCTCCCATCCATTGGTCAAGATTCCTCTTGAACAAGGCCAGTGAGTGCTCTGCCTCACATAAACCTGGATTTTGTTCCACAGCATAGGGAGTCTTTGGGTGATGAATCTATCCCTCCAGCCACGTCCTATTAATAACCGTGGTCGAGGTTTAAGTCTCCGCCCTTGTGGCTCTGAAGGATCTAGATTTTTTGAGATGAAGCATGTTCATCAAATCTGGGTTTGACATGGCCTTGTATGTCAGGCATAGGTCACCTCTGAGCAAGCGGTAAGCAACTGAATATAACTGGAGTTCTTTCAGTCGGGCAGCATAAGACAGATTTTTGAGACCCTTTATCCTTTGGTGAGGAACTTTTGTGGCCTCTCCAGCTGCTGCAAGTGTCGGGTCAGATACATTCCGAATGGGGCATTGTACTCGATCATTGGTCTGATGAGTGATGAGTATAGGAGACTATGACTTCCCTTGATCTAGATGTGAATCCCTTCATGATAAGGTGGGCAATGTAGAAGGTCTTCCTAACTACTTTAGCAATATGAGTGTCGAATGAAAGGCTACTGTCAACCTGGGTTCCCAGGTCCCTAATAACTTCTTCTGTGTTCAGGGGATTGCCACCTATATGGTAGCTAGGGGTAACCTTATTTTTCCCGAAGGGTATGACTATGCATTTCTTGGCATTTAACTTTAGGCCATGGCTCTGGCACCAGTTATCCATTTCTGTGAGACCCTTCTGAAGGATATCTGTGTGGGATGTGTTTTCAACTACGGCGCCCAGTTTGCAGTCATCTGCAAACTTTGTCAGCCATAACCCTCCTGTGTTTGCTTGTACTTCAGAAAAGTAGATGCCAAACAAGAGTGGGCCCAGGACTGAGCCCTGTGGGACACCACTTGTGACAGGCTTTGAGTCTGACATGGCGCCAGCAACTCTGACCCTGTGGGTTCTGTCACTCAGCCAGTTTGCAACCCATCTTGTAATGTATGGGTTTACATTTAAGTTGATGAGTTTTTCAATGATACCCGAGTGAGGTATTGTATCAAAAGCCTTCGCCAGGTCTAGGTAGGCTATATGGACTGCCTTTCCTCATCAATGGCCTTGGTGACTGTTTGAAAAAGTCAACCAAGTTTAGAAGGCATGATCTGCCTTTGACAAAGCCAAACTGGGTTGGATCCAAAGTCTGCAAGTTCCTATGTCTTTATTTATGAGATCCATTATGATCCTCTCCATGGCTTTGCAGATAAGGCTTGTCAAGCTAATGGGACGGTAATTTCCAGGGTCGGTGGAGGCACCGCCTTTGTGGAGTGGGACCACAGTCGCTGCGCCACTCCTGGAGTGCGTATCCGGAGGTGAGATTAAGATTAAACAGCTGTCCTAACTGTGGGTTTAATTCCTCGTTGAGTTCATGGAGCACACAGCCGGGGACACCATCAGGTCCCATGGATGCTGTGTTCTTTGCCTTGGAGAGAGCAGTTCTCACCTGGGCATTAGAGATGTTTGTGGGGCTACAATCATTTGGTATAGATATCTCTCCTTTAGGGGAGGGGGAGAAGTTTGCACTGAACCTTTCAGCCAGTATGTTGGCAATGTCTGTAGGATCAGTAATCTTCACATCATTTTGAACTAATTCTGAGCATATCTGGGAGTTTCCTCCTGGGTTGCTGACATAGCTAAAGAATGCCTTATGGTTGTCTTTAGAGTCCTTAGCTATTTTTTTCTCAAAATTAGCTTTGGATGATTTTATGAGAGCTCTTAGCTTTTACTTATAGTGATCAGCGGTGTCTTACCTTTTAAGGATTTTGCTCTATCTTGTAGTAGCTTTCTCCTCTTGTTGTAGAGTTTGTTTATGGCTGGGGTCCACCAGACTGGGCGCTTGCCTTTGGTACAAAGAGTCTTTGTTTTACTTGGGATTGCCTGATCCATGCAGCCCTGCAGGTGCTGGTAGAAGGCATTTGTAAGTGATTCAGCGGTTTGAGTAATGTTAACCGCCGGCTCAGGGGCCTTAAAGGAGACCACACTAGTCTTTAGAAGTGTGAAGTCGGCTTTCGAGAAGTTCTTTACTGTGGTCTTTTCATTTCGGTGGGGGGATGAGGACCTCCAGCGAGATTAGTTTGTGATCAGATCTCACCAGTGAGGGGTATACTTCCGGCGTTGAACATTGTGCTCCCATGTTCGTGATGATGAGATCAAGTATGTTTTCTCCTCTTGTGGGGATGGTGACACCCAGGAAACACAACCATCTGAGAGCAGACAGGTTGATTGGGACACTATAGTTCAGGGAAGTGTGGTGGCCCCTGATCAGAGATGCCTGCATTTGTCCCTATCACTTGTGGACAGAGTGGTTCATATGGAGGTGTGGTAATAATGGTTGTCAGAGATATGGGTACTGCCCTTTCTCTGAAGTTGGTGTGTCAGTAGTTGCCACCCAAAGTATGTGCAGGGCTGTCATGGAGGCACAGGCTAGTTCCACCAGGGACATGGCAGAGATAATGAGGGAGATCCCTACTGTGCATTCTGACCTATGGGAATGCATGACCCGTATGTATGATTTGTTTGATAGATTGAATCACATATTGGACAGTGCAATATCTTCTCTGGATCATCTGCTGGGAAGTCATCCTTTGCTAACTGTTGATAAAGGTCACTTGTGTTTCATATGTGTGAGCTGTGAAAACTCATGTATGGCCTGCACACACATTGTAGATGATATGTGCATTACAGACTTCCAGGTAATTGCTGGAGTGGTACTCTTTGTAGTTCACTTGCCTCCTTCATAGTCACCAGGTGAGGCCTTTCTTTCAATCTGGGTAGATTCAGTAGACCACAATACTTCAGAAAATGGGCTATTTCATGTTCCTCATGGTGTTTACTTTCCCTTCTAGGGTACATGGGAATCAGTATGCTCCCCTACATGCTGCAAAATAGTACTGAAGAACTGATAGAGTATTCTCGAGGCAGATCCCTGAGATACCTCCACTGTGTCCTCAGTTATTGCTGATAGGTCCTTGTAGCTAATATGCATAAAGCCAAACATACTTTTGTATCCACTGGGATTGGTACTCCATGATTCCGATGGGGCTACAGATGAGGCTGACACATCCATGATTTCCTGCATGATGTCCCTATCTGCATGGTACTGATCCACTATGCCAATGTTGTGAAGGGCATGACATGCTGTGTCCAAACTGGATGACCCTGCATCTCCAGGTGTGATGACAGGCACTGTTGGAAAATGTACTGCAATACGACCCTCTTGCAGATCCACATTTACAATGGCTGAGGCAACCAGAAGTATATTTGTACTCTTTCTCTGAACAGGGGCATATGGCTGACCTCAAAATCTAAGGCAAGTACAGTTTTGCTGACCAGCATTTAAACATTTCTGAATTGCTCTGCCAATGTTTTTTTGCCTCATTATTATACACGAATATTCATTATACAGTCGTTATCATACAGCATGGCTGACCACCTAATCTGGCCTAGGCACATCATGTAGCTAGGTTTTCTAAACTGCACCCACCCTGCATGTGGCTGTTCATCACACAAATTTTTTTAGTGTGATGCAATAAGGTTTTCTTTATATAGTCCTCTATGCTCACTTCCAACTTGTACTATATCCAGTTTATATAATTACCCTACATTGGACCTTTCCACCCCAGGCCACTGATGAAAATGGGCATAAGCTCAGTCAGACTATTTCAGTTAAGAGACAAACAGACAGGCAAGTAGAGAAACAAACAAAATAAATAAAATGAAAGAAATTAAATAAATAATTAATTAAATAAATATGCAGACACAAACAGGCTATACCTCAACATGCATTTTCTGAATAAGAATAGGAAATTCTCAGGGTGGCAAAGTGGCACAGTGGATAGTGTTGTCATCTCACAACAAGAGGTTCCCTGGTTCAATTCTTAGCTGAGGTACCTTCTGTACAGAGTCTGCATGTCCCTCCTGTGTGCGCATGGGTTTCTTCCAAGTACGCCGGTTTCCTCCCACATTCCAAAGACATGCAGTAGGTGGACTGGACACACTAAATTGGCTATAGGTGTGAGTCTGCATGTGAGTGTGTGGTGTGGAAGAATCACTGCAGCAGGGCTAGCCACCTGGCAGTGTAAACCTTTGCTCTAAATGATTGTCCCTGTTGAAGTGACACCTTGAACCCCATGTGCAAACATGGAGAAAACAGGTTGTGGATGGATGGAACAGGAAATTCTTTGAAAAAATATTAAACTCTAATGCGTGGTATTATTACCTGACTGTAACCCTCAGTGATTTACCAGACAATCAATAATTTTATCAGCAAAAGAGTAAAACGTTGAGGTAAAATCAGGGATGCTGTATGGCTACTATCCATGTTATGGTCATTTACTTAAATTAGTCCAAATGTTACATTAGTATCACCCATAAAGTGATTATCTCTGTTACTATTGAAGCACAGAAATGTCCTTTCACTAGTCAGGTAGATATGTCAAGTGTCTGTAAAACAGTCAGAGCTGATGAGAGATAATGCTGGGATAAACATTAGGGAGGATTTCAGCCTCACAGAAACTATGTCAGATATCTGGAGAAATGCAGAACTGATGAAACATTAACTGTCAAAAGCCAGACTGTTGCTTGGATGGAGGGGCTGCACTGCTAATAGGTTCAAAAAATTACCAGTAGTCTGCCTTGGTCAGCAGACTAGCAAGGATACCCGAAACACCCTGGAGAGAACTGCTCCGTTACCACCATTTGAAAAGTTACACTTCTCAGCTGTACCTCATTATGAGTAATGTTCATCATTTTGAGTCTTAAAACCTTCACAGTCCTCTCTGTTCCACACTGAAAGGGTATGTCACACAGTCATTGGTAAGAATTTTTAACCGATATGCAAGATAAACAATACTGAATCAAATTAATGTAACAACATTTCACATTCTATTCATGCTGTGAAATTTCTAGATGAAACTGACAACTTGCTTTACATTATTGGAGCTCCTGTACCAAATTTTGGAGATGGAAGGTTGACAGCTACACTAACAATACAGCAGCCTGAAATAGTCAACAATACATATAGTCAACTAAATTTAAGATTAGCAGTTGAGCTCAAAGTCTCATCTCCTTGTTCCTTCACCACGTCCCACCAACAGTAACTTTTCATAATGCAAATGATAAAATAGAGATGAATTTTTTTTTACTTACAGTTGCAAATGCTGTAAATGATAACATATGTTGCTAGCAGCTGAGCACCTAAAAAAATGAGAACCCCCCCCCAAAAAAAAACAATCTTTGTTCAACAAAAGACATTCCTTTCCTTTGCTTGTAGTTGCTGTAACGGGCCTGCCTGCCTCTTCTTGTAGCTGGTGTTTGGCCAGGTCATACCTCACTCCAGCTGGCTAGTATCTTCTGCTTCCAGCTCTCATATTCTTCTCCAGCACAATCAAAACTAACTCTAACAGCTTGTAGATCTAATAGTGACAATTAATGCATCTCTCCAATGATCCCTTTCAACACGACTATAGTCATTGATCATTTATTAAAGAAAATCTCATTGTAACTAACACACCAGTTTGTCTTTATAATGTTTAATGTTTACATATTTTAATTGTGTGCTTTAGCCAACCTATCTGGACACTCATCTGCATAAAGGGGTCGGGGTGGGGAAGGTGGGCAGTGACGATAACAGTGCCAAACATCACTGACATGCACCATGGATGCATGCATCACTATGGTGGCAGTCCCAACTCCCAAGGAACTGAAGTCAAAGAAACTTAATCAGGTTGTTAGGTTGCTAATGTGGGATCTTAACTCCCCTAGCTCTCTCTAGAAATTTGCCAGTGCTATAATCTCAACCAAAGGATTAGAAGTATTTCATTTTATTACAGTAGTTAAACAAAACATTTTTAATATGCAACACTCTACTCCTGTGCTAGCTGGCCATGCCCTCCGCCTAGAGCTGTGGGCCCTCGGCTGCTGCCTGAATCACCCCTTTTTATAATCTGCACTGATGAGGAATGTAATCTAACTAGTCTCTGCACAGCATGTCTTTTACACAGTACACTGTACAGAGATTACTCTGCCTATTATTCCTTTGGTACACTTTTTTCTGTGATGGAGACAACAGTCTTTATACTGCTTAGTAAAGGTATTAACTTTGGAGACTTTGTTTAGACAACATAAACACGTAATGCACATTAATTTACAAAGTTACTGTAATAGATTGAATTTTATGTCTGTAGGGTCTTAGTACATGATCAACATATAATTCAAAGATCTAGCATATCCTATCTCAAATTGGCAGAATGCAGCATATTTTGCATACTGCCTAGCTACATAATGTGCAACATATAATTCAAAGATCTAGCATATCCTATCTCAAATTGGCAGAATGCAGCATATTTTGCATACTGCCTAGCTACATAATGTGCAACATATAATTCAAAGATCTAGCATATCCTATCTCAAATTGGCAGAATGCAGCATATTTTGCATACTGCCTAGCTACATAATGTGCTCAATATTAATTCCACTCCCTACTGGACCTGCAAAAAATAAATACAACAAATAATGCTACAGATTAATGTCAATTTCGCCAACAGCTGGACCCTAGATATTTACTAAATTACATTTGTCTTTCCTTATTTCAGTCCTCTGAATGAGACGAGTAGACTATTGTCAGTAAAAATTAAAACCAGTTATATATGTTGAAATGGGCAAAGCTGGTGTAGAAAAAATATATAAATCAGTAACAGGTTTGTATATCTATTTGCATATGAAGATAAATAGATTGTATGTACAAAATAACATAATTTAAGTAAGTATTTAAGCTGAATACTGATGCAGAACAGTTTATTTACACATAAAAAGGCAGTTTGGATCATCTAGTCTTTACAGAATCATAGAATCAAGGAATGTGCAAGGCATCTGGGCCATATAGCCATTTATATCTTGTAAGCACCCTACCTTAGACCTAACCACCCTTGTCAAGGAGCTATGGGGCAGTCATACTGTGGATGAATTTATGAATACACATCCAGTTTCTAACTAGTCTTATAGGAAAATAAGGATTCACCCTGATTAATCTGGAGTTGAAATTTGTTCCAGAGAAGAGGTAGTTATTGCATGAAAAATCTGTCTCTTCACCATGATTTGTTTATTTACTGAGGCAGGTTCAGATCTGTGTTCTATTGTTCACTGAATTGTTTGATTTGTGGAGAAATATGAGGCTTTGAACTGCCAGTTCCCTAATGGCCCATAAGATAAGGCATAGATCACTATTAAGGAGTCTATTAGACACTGAATACAGGGACATGCCCTGCAGCCTTTCTTGTTAGCTCAGGTTCTTTAGACCTATGATTGTTTTCTGTCAATAACCTGTTGGTCTTTCTAGCTGCTTGATGTGTTTTGCAAGATACATGCCACACAGCATCATACCTCTCAAATGTACAGATTTTCACAGAATGTCCATATTTTTGCCTCAGATATTTGGTCTACTCCTCATAAAATCTGTGGTTTTCTGGCAAATCATAGAGGACTGAATTCACTAAATAATCACCAAATAATGACATATATTTGAGTTTCATACTTCATATCCTTCAGAAAATGCATGCAGACACAAATTCTCTTATTCTAACAGTGTTTTTAAGTTTATAAGAGCAATATTTAAAATCTGTCCCTATCTTTGGGCCTTTGCCCCCCCCCCCAATTAATTTAGGCTTTGCCCAGATTTCTTGCACTAAGAGGTTGATTGGTATGAAGAGGATATTACGTTCGATGAAGGACCTGATCAGTCCAGAACACATAGGGGTAAGGAGTGGACTTCCCTGGATTTAGAGGAAATACATGTTGCAAGCAGCTGTGCCAGGTAGAAGGATTCCCTGACCACATTTGCAACATGAATGATCAAAGCAGAGGGAGTTATCTATCCATGGTCAAAGGAGTCTCAACATCTTCATTTTGGAGTGGTGTAGGATTTTTTTGCCATATACAGCAATATTGTATGCTTTGCTATTTAGTTTTAGCACATTTCAAAGTATCAGCTGTCTACGTGTGTAAGATCACTTTGTAGCTTCTGCATATGAGAAAGGGACTTAAGTATAATACCCAGTTTACAAACATCTGCAAACTTGGTTAAACAGTGGTTCCCTGTTCTTAATTTGGTGATGAGAGAAGTATATGCCAAATAGCAGTGGTCCTTGCACAGATCACTGTTTTACCCCACTGGTTACTTTTGTGCTCTCTAAAGATGCACCTGCAACCCTCAAAGTATGGGTTTTGTTCCTCAGCTAATTAACTATCATCTAACTAAATCAGGATCAATTTGGAGAGCATTTAGCTTGTTGCTAATGTTGGTTTGTGCATTGTGTCAAAAACCTTCATGAGGTCAAGGTATGCTGCATGAACACATGACCACTACCCACAGCTTACATTACCATCTGAAGAAAAAACACCACATTCATTAGGTGGGATTTACCCTTAACAAACCCAGACTGGTGGTTTCCAAGTCTTATACAATTTTTATATTGGTTCATTAGGTTTGCTAAGACCTGTTCCATGATCTTACAGATGAGGCTCATCAGGCTGATGTGTCTTTAATTCCTAGGGTCCATGGTGGGGCCAGCCATGTGAGATGGCATCACAGTGCTGTAAGTCAAACCTTGGGGACAAAGCTGGAGGATAAGCCCAGGATGAACAGTTGTTAGAGCAGACCACCAGTGTATGTTTAGTGCTGTTCAGCAGGAAGCCCGATATGCTACCACATCCCATAGAGGATGTATTTTTTGCTCTGATGAGTACTTTTAACAAGTGTTATTTTGTGATTATACGGGGTTTGAGATCCTTAGGTATATTCAGGTTTTGTACAGATGTCTCTGGGGTGACAATTGCATTGTAGTTTTTAATAATACATTTGCAATATCTGGTGGATCAGAGTAGCCAGTGCCATTATGAATAAGTTCAGAGCGCTGTGTTACATAAGTAAGAAAATATTTGTGATTATCCTTGGCTTCCAATGCCGGCCTAAGTTTACAGGAAGCCTTTGTTTTCCTGATGATACTTTTCTGTTCTACGGATAACCTTTTGATGTTGACCTTGATTCATGGGTCTTTAGTTTTGTTATATACTCTAATGAGCTTTCCAATTTTATTGTAATGTTTATTTATACATGTGGACCACCAGGTTGGTTCGGTCTTACTCTTTCTCTTTTGTTTAGTTTTGGTAAGAACTGACAGATTTATTCAGTTTTCTAGGCAAGTATAAACTTCATTGGCATAACTACTAGCTGTGTTAACATTTTGGTGGTAACAGTTATACTTGAATTTTCAGAATTCATTATAGAACAGCAGGATGTTTGTGCATTTGTCGTCTTTGAATACTGATATTTGCACCTGATGGTTTAGGGATTTAGAAAAAGAAGGTTACCAATTTGTGGTCAGACTTGATTGGGGAAGGGTATACCACAGAGACAGTGCATATATATATATATATATATATATATATATATATATATATATATATATATATATATATATATATATATATACTATATTTTATTGTTATAAATTAATTGCTATGTTAATCAAATTGTTAATCATTATGTAATCCAATGTAACTACTATCTGTTTATTTTAACTGTGGAGCTTTTCTCCCCGGGCCTCCGCTGAAAATGGACCTATGTCCAATCGGACACTCCCGGTCAACAAATGTAAATAAATAAAATAAAATAAATAAAATAAATATTTGTTAGGACCACATCAAGAACATTTTGTCTTGTAGTGGACACTGAATATTTGAGCCAGGGAATTCTTGTTTGTGAACTCATGGAGTGTTTGGATATATCCTACATTGGAGTCATCAGCCTCCCAGTTTATTGATGGGTAGTTAAAGTCTCCCAAGTCATAGTCATATTTGACATCCTGAGAGTCTTGAGAGTCTCTGAGACATCTGAGATCTCGGTACCAGAAAGACAACTCACCATCACTATGTTCTAAAATATATTCAGACTTGTGAATTTCATATTTGTGCCATTTACAACACTTGGCTTAACTATGCAGAGATTTGATGCCACATTTTATTTAGCGTTTTTTCTAAGCACTAAATTCACATGTTTTGGAAGGGAGGCCTCTTTCAGGAAATGGTTTACTTATCAGAAAGTAACACCGCTCATCTAGGGTGTGCAAGAGTTTTCAGTCACAGGAGAAATATCTTCTTATGATGTGTACAGTTTTCAGTGCAGAAGACAGCATTGTCTTAGTTATCTAAGAAAAACACAGCATATCTTTGAGGCCCCCTGACACATTCTTAAGTGATATTTAGAAATCCCCTTTTTAGCAGGAGATGAGCAAGAGAGAATATATCTATATCTATATCTATATCTATATCTATATCTATATCTATATCTATATCTATATCTATATCTATGTGTGTGTGTGTGAGTGCATGTGCATATCTATCTATGCAAATTTAGTATTTGTGTGCAGGTTAGGCATCACTTGGCCATGTGGGCACTATGCAGACTGCCTCAAGGTCCTTGCCCTGTACTTTGTCTCCTACAGGCTTTTGAGGGGGGAGATATATGCCTGGTATACAGGGCATTGTCAAACCCCACTCTGATGGACCTCCTGTATATCCACAAAACAAATAGTACCAGAATTACCTGTTCTAAAGACTTAAACATTGCCTGTGATATAAATAGGACCTACTGGAGAGATAGATATGTATCCCAGAGACTACCCCATCTATGGAACAGGCTCACCATTCATGTGACCCAGAGTTCCTCCCTAATCCAATTCAAGTGCAACTTGGACAATTGGATGGGAAACCAGAAATTCATACATGGTTTGGCACCTATGTCTCTGATGCAAACAGGTAACCTGTAAAAGGTTTATCTCCCAGGCCCATGCTTACACTTATCAATGGTATCAGAACTTGTCAGAGATTTGGGATGCATGGCTAGGCTTAAAAAGGCCCTTGTGGTCGTTAGCCTAGTAAACACCTATGAACCTATGGTGAATTTTGCACTTTTCCCCTCTGTAGTGCAATCTCAGAGTTGTTATATTTAATTAGGAGGGGTGTGGGGTGGGTTTGATTTGCTTCATTTTTTTTATTTAGATGTGGTAGCTGAGTGGTTTCTTTCTTGGAGTAAAATTCCAGTGATCCGAAAGTTTGTGAAAATAAGTGTTTGGCGAAATCATCGTGTTTTTTGAAGTTTGGTGAAGTGGGTTTTCGATAATAAAAGGTAGACCCATATATATATATATATATAATACATGTATGTATATTACGATATTTATATCTATATCTATGTGTGTGTGTGTGTGTGTGTGTGTGTGTGTGTGTGTGTGTGTGTGTGTGTGTATATATATATATATATATATATATATATATATATTGCTTGATAGACATGCATATCTATCTATATTGATATAGATATGGATATATGATTGCAGGGCAGATTGTGAAGTGATACTTGGCAGATGTGGTTTTAGGCAAGTAAATCCAATCAACTCCAGTTTAGCTGACTGCTAAATTCTGCAAGAAAATATAATTGCCAGACTGCAGGACCACTTGTCAAGCTCATTCTAATCAGCCAATGTTTTATGATTCTCTGGAATGGGATTGATTATCGATTGCTGACTTTATGCAGTTTGATAATTTCAAATATAATTATATATATTCACCACACACTAGGTGCACGACCTCAATATAAGAGTGAATGGTTCTGAAAACACCTCTCTTCAAATAGAAAAAGCAAAACTAGCACTCCAGAACAGTCTTTTCATGGTGTTTTGATAACCGTACGATATATCAACCTAGCACAACAACAGTGGAAATAACTGATCACAAACCGGTTTCACCCCTTGGCATCATCAGTGTGATCTATTGTACTTTTCCTGTTTATATAGCCCTTCCCAAATAAATTCTTTGTCCACATTTTAAAGTTATAAATTTAATTAATAATACATTTATGATAGATCACCTTTATAAAAATACATAGAAAAATAAAAATATTATTTTAATTCAAAGGAAAACATGTTATCAAAGCAAATGAAGTACATTAAAACATTTCATATGGCAATAGTGTCATCTGAAGGAAAATACAATAATTACAGGTATAGCTACTAAATTTTAAATCACTCAAGTGAACTGCAATATGTTGTTTCCAAGGTCTTAATGTCTGACCCCACATAAAAAGCCCTGCAATGGCATATAGCCATATATATTACCCATCCAGAATTTCATGTAATCAGCTGTCTAATTGTATATGTTCTAGATGTATTAAATTATGTAAAATGTTTAGTTTTAAAGATAACCTTACAATAAACATAATTGCCAAACATAGTGTAGTCACATAGCTTACTGCCTAAAAAACGTTGCTGTTCACAAATCAAATTATCTTTCTTAAACTAAATATTCACCAATATTTTTTACCAAATTTACAAGAATCACCTAAGTACTGATCACAAATGGATAACCCTTTAAAGGGCACCATTAATTGTTAACAATCTGCTTAATTTTAAATTTATCAGTACCAGAAGTAGTAATCGGTTTAAGATGTCATTCCATACCGTTATCATGTTTTGTCTCACCAGAATGTAACAACATCTCACTTCATTCTTTAAATGGAAATCAATGTGCCTGTTCAATGTGGTACTTATCATATCCACCCTTCATAAATGTATGATCCATTTTAATGGCTTCCTGATCAAATATTTGTATATCACTGCAAAGCCTTCACACACAAATATTGTGCCTTCTTAATTATATGTTTTGGATGGCAACTAGAAGAAGTGAGAAATTAATATTTTTGTAAATGGTTCATGACAAAAACTGGTAGACATGGTTCCATTAATCAGTTTAGTAATGAAGCATCTAAAACCTCAACATTAAACAGATCACATTTTAACACAAATACCATACCAAATTCATTGGAATTCATATACCAAACAAATGCTTGTAGTAAGTCAGCAGAACTTGTCGAAGTCATTCAGTAATCATCAAAATACCTGTGCCACATATCCATGTGTCACAGAAACATATTATTTTCATTATAAATCAAATTGACTTAAAAATATATAAAAAGGTCACTATAAGCAGGAGCAAAGGTGGCACCCATGGCTACACCCTTAAGTTGTAAATAACATCTTTGTAACATGTTATGTTCTAAATTTATACCTAACAACTGTAACAAAAACTTAAAATATTGACCAGTGTATATATGTGGCTGCTGAAACCAGTACTTAACCACCTGTATTCCACCTTCACATGGAATACTAGTATATAAGGACTATATATCCAATGTACTATGTATCGTTTGAAACTTGAAAATCAGACATCAGATTAAGAAAATTAGTTGTATCTTTCAAACGTGCCCTAACCAAAGACAACAATACATTAATATGATTCTCCAAACATATGGACAATGATTCTATGAATGAGCCACAATTAGAAACAATGGGTCTACCAGGTGTATTATCAATAGACTTAAGAATCTTAGATAGAATATAGAATTTCTGTGATTTAGGAGTATCCACCATCGACTGAAGATATATATATTGAAATATATGACCCGTTTCCTTAGTAACTAATACAAAAGAATCTATATACATTTTGAAATCTACAGTGGGGTATACAGATAATTTATAATAAGATTAATGTTGGGATTGAGTTGATTGTTGTTGGGGATTTATCTATAGCACAAAAGCATGAACTGCAAGATAAAAAGAGGAAATGTGGATAACAAATCTTGGTACTACATACAATCTGGATTTAAACGAATATATTTGATTAATTTAAACTATGTAGCAGTGTGTAGTATGATATACTTGTAATTGTTGTATTTTCTATCAGATGATTTTATTGCCATATGAAATATTTTTTCTAAACACCTTTACTGAAAAACATACGCAAATTTACATTCATATTAAAGTAATCAAACTATAACATAAACATTATACTTCACATATATTGTTATATATCATATAACTTAAACAACATTATATAAAGTATTCAATTCCTGCCTTACTTTTTATATACAAGAAACAGCTTTAGTAAACCATCACTTACTACATAGGCAATCATACATTTAAATCTTAGTTTCAAGCATTTTATACCACAAATCATACCGAAACACTCCCAATTGCAAACATTACACATCACTTATAATCTATCCACTCTTTCTCACTCAAACATTACATAGCTCATTTAAGTCCTGCAGCCTCTTAAACCTCATTCCTCCTCCTACAGTTCCCATGTTTTTCCTATGTAGTTTGCTCCTACCTTTTCTAAAGATCTCATTCCAGTTTTTTTAATCTCTTTTACTATATTCACAATTTCCAGTATAGTTGGTTTAGATTTTGACATCCATTTTCTAGCAATTGCTTTTTTTGGCAGCCAGCATTATTAAACACAACAAGGCCTTACTATGTTTAGACAATTCTGATTCTGTATCATAGCTCAGAAAAATCATCTCCCTCATCAGACCAATCTGCCCATCTAGCATCTCCAACAGTGCATCCCGTAGGGAATCCTTAAAGTCTGCCAACTCACCACACTCCCAGAAAATATGTTCCCAATTACCTTTTGTCTTCCTCTTCACATCTCTAACATTTGCTATCTGCCGTATAAAAATATCTATGTAAATATTTCCAGGCAAAAATCCTAAATCTTTTAGATTTTGTTGCATATTTGGGAGACATACTTATATCTGCCCATTGTTTCTTTGTGAATTGCTTTTCCAGCATTTCTTTCCCAATCCTTTGAAATCTTCTCTGATTGATTCTTATAGTTATCATTCAATATTTGATACGCTCTACTAATTATTCCTTTTTTAATGGCATCTTCTGTTCGAGATTCTGTTAAAAACTCCACCAGTACTGGTCTTTTGTTTAGGACCCCCCTATTTCTTTCTCTTTGCCTATACTCTGATATCAATCCCTGATAGGGAAGGCAATCTCTAACCTGCAGTCCAAGTAAATTCTTGGCGTCTTCCCATTTCATCATCTTTCCCTCTCTAGTTATTTGCTCCGAATACCTTGGTTCCTTTTACAGATTTCTCTACTAAATTCCAGCCCCCTCTTGCTTATAGTCTATATTCTTAATTGCAGTCATGTCTAGCCACAGAATCTCCTTTCTCCATTCCCATGTTGGTTTATTTCTTAGAATGCTTTCTGCTACCTTATAGATATAAAATTCTGTATGATTATTATTATTCGCGTTAAAGGCCTTCATTCAAAATCCCAGCCTCCCCTTGTTTCTTGAGATTACTCCCTGTTTCATCATCATCCCTTTCCACTTTGTCTTATAGTGTTTTGCTTGTGCTATGTACAGGAGTCTTAACTGTGTACCTCTGAAATACCCTTTCAAACCCAACCTGCCATGTTCTACTAGAAGAATCATTTTATCTCACTTGACTCTTGTCATCTTCTTCTCCCAGATAAAGTCCTTCAGCTCTTTATTAATTGTTATCCACAACTTCTCCTCTGGTTGATAAAAATATGTCTGATCTGCATATAAGACTAAAGGGACTAAACACATTTTAACTGCCTGTATCTTACTAGCCATATCCATATAACAAAGCTTCCATTTTTCAGCTTTTGTATTATCTTTTGTTTAGTGCCTTCCCACATATCCTTAGCTGCCACACTAGAATCGTTTTTAATCCATACTCCTAAATATTTCATTTTATCATGTCCTCATTCTGACACTGCCAGCCCAGCTATCTGGAATTTTGTAAATAATTATATATCATTCAGTAAAGTGGATTTTAGTGGTTTCCAGCTTCTATGCCGTACTTTTTTTTTTGTTGAAGTTTTTGGTTTGTTTTTGTGGATTTTTTCTATGGCTTTTGTGAATATTGATATGATTTATACAGAACTGTATGTTATGTACTGAGCTTCAAGAATGTAACCACAGCATACCCTGTTGGAACATAGAAGATTAACTTACAAAACTTCAAGAAAATAAATTGAAATTAAATGCTTTATGATATACTATAAAAGATAGTTCGACACAGCAAGGAGACAGCATGTCTAGAGCTAGAAGTTTTTTCTATTGTCTTGGAGAGAAGTAATTACTAGGTCTAAAATGTAAAATTGTTGTATTGCTTTATGACTTCCTAGCAGCTGCACAGTTCTGAGAGATATGTATTTCTCACACAGAGATGTGAAATCTGTTAAGTTTCTGTTTAGCCTGGTAACTAAAGCCAGGTGACAAAAAGTGATGTCATCCAGGCTAACCCAGCAGTAATATTTGATATTGATTTAAGAACTGTCTCAGAGAGAGACTGTGCATTTTGTATTTTGTCCTGGACGGAAACATCCATTCATCATCAACATTTGCCTTGCTCTGTAAGTAAGACTTAGGGAATAGTACCTCTTTTAGATATAGATATGAATATAGTAAAGATTAGTTTAGATGTTTTCTGTATTTGAGACTGTCCTACAATGTTGTTTTAAAATATTTCCTGTGATTCTGAACTCTGAAGTAATTGTGTTGGATTTGCTGAGTATTGTCTTGTTCTTTTATTATTTATTAATAAATACATTTAAACATATCCTTGTGGCTGATATTTGTTGGACATATTTAAGCTCTTAGAGTACTTGCATATGTATTTGGTGACACTGTACAGACCACTCCTAAATAGCCTGGCGCTTGGTCAAAACTACCATTATATTAATAGTAACATCACACAGTAGGATTGAACACCCTTTGTAAGGCCCTTATAGTAGATGATAAGTAGGGATTGGTGGCAGTGGAAACTACCTTATAGTCTGGGCAGGAGGGGGCATAGCTAATAAACCTGTGCCAGCCTTCCCCAGGTGTATGTGTGTGTTTGTATATAAATCAAATCTCAAAGTGTGTGTGTGTGTTAGCTACTTGGGCAGGGACATGAAGCACTGTTTGGATAGAGAGGGTGCTGGAGGTATTGGCTTGGCCCCTCAGCTGACATCTTAACCCTATAGTTGTGCCATTGGGGAGTCTTATTGGGAATCTGGAGAAAGAGGGAGAAACCAGCCCCAGACTGACTGTGATCTCTGTGTGCTCTTAAGGGAAATTGCACTTTACTGTGTGTGTACTTGTCATCCTTCCATTGTGTACGTCCCTCACTGTTGCCAGTGGTGATTATTGAGGTTCCTTGATTACTGGGCCAGTCGAGGGGCATCACATATTAATTGGTTAGCAGTGGTGGGATATCCACATCACATATTAATTGGTTGACTGTGGTGAGATAGCCACATCACATATTAATTGGCTTGTAGTGGTGTGGATATTGAATTCATGTAGCCTGTGTAAAGTGGTCACTGAAGGTGTTTGTACTCTCTGTCAGCCAGACAGTGAACATTCAGAGTTCATATCACAATTGTTTTATTTTTTTGCTAGTTTACTTAGTCAGGGAGATCAGGCAAGCATGTCAGCAGAGGAGAATGGTAAGCTGACAAGGAGCCAGTTGGCTGAGATTTGCCAGGCTAAAGGACTGGTGCAAGGAAACCTGACTAAAGCAGGCATGATTGCATCTTTAGTCACAGCTGCATCGCAGAATAGCAACCAGGAGGACAATTAGGCTGGCCTTGGAGATATACAACTCTCAGAAAATGGACAACTCAACCTTTCCACAGAGGACTTAAAAAATCCATCTGGAGTTAAACAGACTTGAGCTGGAGGCCAAGTGTTTGGAAATAGAGGCAGCAGAGAGACTGAGACATATAGAGACTAAGAAAAATGAGAAACTGCAATATCTGAAGGCTGAGGAAATGAGAAACTGTGACATCTGCAGGCTGAGGAGAATGAGAGGCTGAGGCAACATGAAAAGGAGATGCTGACTCTTCACCAGAGTCATGGAGGCAATGGGGAAGGGAGTAACCAAACCCCAGAAGCAACAAAGGTCAGTAAATTTCTTCCACAGTTTACAGAGGGGAATAATTTTGATAGTTTCATTCATATGTTTGAGAGGGTATGTAAACAGTATAATGTTGGCCAAGGGCTCTGGGTATGGTTCCTGACCTCCTGACCCCCTTACTCCATGGTAAAGCTGTAACTGCAATTTCTAAACTGTGTGATATTGATTACATAAATTATAATACAGTCAAAATGTGTTTGTTCGCATGCTTTAATTTAACACCTGAAGCATATAGAAAAAAGTTTTGTGAGCATAGATGCAAGACAGATGAAAGTATGTGTGAATATGTTGCTGAATTAAACACTTATTTTCATAGGTTGGTGAGTGGATGTCAAGGCACCACTTTTGAATGGCTGGCAGACCTTTTGGTGAGAGAACAAGTCATTAGCACTTTGCCTGAGGACATGGGAATCTGGTTAGCTTATAGACAATGCACTACATCAGATGAGTTGGGGAAGAAGGGAGACCTATACCTAGCAAGCAGGGCATCAGTGCACAGGAAAGGGACACCCAATGCTGTTCATGGATCTAAGGGAACTTATGAGGGGCAGCCCAGACTGCCCCAACAGAGTCTGCCAGTAGCAGGGGGAAGCCACTAGTCCATGTGCATGTCTAGGACCAAGGGTTAAATGTTTAAATGCAACCAGTGGGGACATGTTGCATATAGATGTCCATGGAAGCAAGGTGGGGGAAAAAAGGTGGGAGAGCCAGTAAGTGGGAATGACAAAATGCCAGCAGTAAGTTGTCTCAAGACAACAAGGGTGCCAAACTGCCACAAGAGGTTATATCCTATCTTAGTGGAGGGGAAAGAGGCCACTGCTAAGAGAGACATAGCCTCTGACCTAACCATTGTGAAGCTTGCAATGGTTACAGAGGAGCACTACTTGCTTGGGCAGTCTATTCCAGTCAGAGCTTTAGGAGGGACCCCATTCCAAATACCTTTGGATAGGGTTCACCTTGACTAGGGGGGTGGGAAAGGAAACCAGTAAGTAGTTATGTTTGAGGATATCCCTGCAGATGTCTTGATAGGGAATTATTTTGATAATGCTGTACCATGTGTCCATGCAGTTACACGCAGTCAGGCTTGGAGACAAGCATGTGGGTCTGGTAGCCTGGGGGAGACCCACACAGACTGCACACTTGCAGCCAGGACGGGTGAGGTGGTTACTTCAGGGAGGGAGCTACCCTGTAGTAGTGAGACTGAAGGTGAGCCACAGCTGCTTGTGGGTACTAATGTTCCCTTGGGCAGAGTGACTGCAAGGGCAGAGGTGAATAGTAGTACCCAGGCTGACAGCGAGGCAGCACTATAAGAGAATAACCAGACTTCCTGTGGAAGGGGAGCTGGGAAGGGTTACAAACCGAGAGTTGAGAAAGGCTCACCTCTCAAACCCTACATTACAAGGCCTAAGGAAGGTAGCTAGTGAGGCACCTGATTCTCAAGGGAAGGGGTAATCTGTATACTGGGTCAAGGGGTTACTGTATAGAGAATGGACCCTTGAGGGAGGGCTAGAGGGTGAGAGAATACAGCAGCTGGTAGTGCCCTGAGCCTACCATCTGGCACTTTGCAGGTCATATGGGCATGAAATGTACAAAGAGATGTATTATGCAGAACTTTTATTGGCCTGGGATTTCCAGAGATGTAACAAGGATTCTGCAGTACCTGTGAGCAGTTCCAAAAGGCAGGCAAAGCAGGAGAGAAGGTGAAAGCTCCTTTGATGCCTTTGCCTGTGGTTAAGGAGCCATTTCAGATGGTAGCTATGGATATTGTGAGGCCTGTGAGCACCCCAAGTTCCACAGGGAAAAGGTATATCATAGTGGTAGTAGATTACACTACCAGATATCCTGAGGCAGTGGCCCTGTCCTCCGTTCAGGCAGAAAAGATGACAAATGATCTGTTAAAGATTTTCAGCAGGGTAGGTTTCCCAAAAGAAATACTGACTGACAGAGGTGCCAATTTCATGTCAGACCTACTAGCTTGTCTGTGTAGGTAATGTGGGGTGAAGCACCTAAAGACCACCCCTTACTATCCCCAGACTAATGGTCTTGTTGAGAGGTTAAACTCTACACTCAGATCCATGGTATGGGCATTTGCAGACCAGTTTAAGAGGGAATGGGACAAATATTTGCACCATCTGTTGTTTGCTTACAGAGAGATTCCCCAGGAATCCACAAGTTTTTCACCCTTTGAGTTGTATGGACATAGGGTGAGAGGACCGTTAGATTTGATTTGAGATGAGTGGGAGGGTGAGTTTGAATCCCACAAGGAGTCTGTTGTGGCATATGCCCTAAACCTCAGGACAAGGCTCAGGGAACTCATGGACTTGGCCCAGGAGAAGGTGGCAGAAACCCAACAACAGAAAAAGGTCTTGTATGACAGGAATGCTCAAGTTAGAGAGTAAGCTATAGGGCAGCAGGTAATGGAGCTCATTTGCGACAGACAAAAGAAGCTGCAGGCAGCTTGGGTGGGAACCTACAAAGTGGTAAGGAAGAACAGTGATATTAACTACATGGTAGAGCTGCTAGACAGGAGGCAGGGGAACAAATTGTATGATGTTAACATGATGAAACCTTACCATGATGAGGAGGCCCTTGTGCTGAGTATTTACAGTGGATGGCAGGAGGAGTCTGAAGCAGATCTGTTGATTGATTTCCTCAGTGTGGCTTGGAGGGACACCTCAGTGGAAGGGGTAGCAGTGTCCCAGCAGCTATCTGCTACCCAGGTTCAAGAAATCTGAGCAGTGTTACAGAAGTTTGGGACATGCTCATTGGGAAACCAGGATGCACCCACCTGTTGCAGCACCATGTGGATAAAGGACCCCAAATGCCTATTAAACAGGACCCTTATTGGGTGCCTGAGAGAATTAAACAGACTCTGTGGAAGGAGATACAAGAAATGTTGGAACTAGTGGTTATTCAGGAGTCCAGCAGTCACTGGGCCTCCGCAGTGGTGCTGGTACCAAAGAAGAATGGCAGCACCAGGTTCTGTGTGGACAACAGAAAATTAAATAGTCACACAGAGTCAGATGTTTACCCCATGCCTAGGACAGCTGAAGCTCTAGAGCAGCTGGGTGGGGCTAAGTATCTTACTACTATTGATCTTACCAAGGGTTACTGGCAGGTGCCCTTGACTCCCACTGCTAGTGAGAGGTGAGCCTTTGTGACTCCTTTTGGCTTGTATGAGTTTACGAAGCTGCCCTTTTGGATGAAAAAATGCCCCAATCACTTTCCAGAGGCTAGTAGATCATATCCTAGCAGAAGCAGGAGACTTTGCCCTTGCTTATCTAGATGATATTGCCAGTTACAGCCATTCCTGGCAAGAGCACCTTCAGCATGTCAGGGAGGTGCTGGGCAGACTACAGAGGGCAGGGTTGACCATTAAGCCCAGCAAATGTCAGGTGGGTATGGCAGAGGTCTACCTGGGACATAGAATGGGGAGTGGCAAGATCAGGCCAGAACCCGCCAAAGTGAAAGCCATTCAGGCATGACCTGACCCTGTTACCAAAAAGCAGGTGAGGGCATTCTTAGGGACAGTGGGGTACTACAGAAAGCTTGTCCCCCAAATATAGTACCATAGCTGCTCCCCTCACAGAGCTGACAAGGATAAACAAGCCAAATAAGGTTGCGTGGACCCCAGTATGTGAGTAGGCATTCCAGAAGCTTAAAGGAGTTTTGGGAGGGCCCCATGTGTTAGCCAGTCCAGATTACAGCAAAGAGTTTGTTGTGCAGGTGGATGCTTCAAACCATGGGGTAGGGGCTGTACTTAGCCAGGTTTCCTCAGAAGGAGAGAGCACCCAGTGGTATATCTCAGTCGTAAGCTCCAATCCAGGGAGGAATGCTATGCAGCTGTAGAAAAGGAATACCTAGCCATAGTGTGTGCACTGCAGAATCTTCAACTTTATGTGTAAGGAAAGAAATTAACTATAGTTATAGACCACAATCCCTTAACATGGCTACATTGAGCCAGCCTGAAAAATGCTAAGTTACTAAGGTGGGGCCTAGGGTTGCAAGCATATGATATGACAGTGCAGCACCGCAGCAGGGTTAGCAGTGCCAACGCAGATGGGCTGTCAAGACAGGGAATGGGGTAAGGTATTCCCAGATAGGCTCAACCCTGTCAAGCAACGTTTCTCAAGGGTCACATGAAAAACTAGAGATAAATCTTGAGAGAATATATATACTTTAGGGGTGAAGTGCCTCCAAAATAAAGTCAAAAGTCCAGTAGAAAAAAGAGATCAGAAGCACACCACGACAATCGAAGCCAACCTAAATAGTTGATATATCCTTTATTGTAAAAAGTAAGCGTTTTCACGCCTCACAGGATGCTTCTTCAGACTTTAATAAAAATCAAAGAGTAAAAAAATCATTATATCTCTATCCAACCCTTTCATAGGCCAATGAAATCTCTAAAAGCTAATTAATTAATTAATTCATATTACCAGCATACATTTTCCATGACTTAGAAAAATCTTTATAGTAAACAATTATTAACAAATTAAATTATTAGTCTGCTGAAAACATCCCTGAAATTCTATAAATAATATAAAACATATTTATATACATAATATACTTTTAAACAAACAAACATATATATGTGTAGAATTCAATATAAAAATATATAATACATGGTATATATATATATATATATATATATATATATATATATATATATATATAGAATATATATATTATGTAATATATAAAAATATAATGATGATATATATCTATAGTATATATGTGGACACTCAAATAAACAAGTAAATAAGTATACTCAAGTGGGAGGCCCCTGTGTTAGCCAGTCCAGATTACAGCAAAGAGTTTGTTGTGCAGGTGGATGCTTCAAACCTTGGGGTAGGGGCTGTACTTAGCCAGGTTTCCTCAGAGGGAGAAGAGCACCCAGTGGTATATCTCAGTCGTAAGCTCCAATCCAGGGAGGAATGCTATGCAGCTGTAGAAAAGGAATACCTAGCCATAGTGTGTGCACTGCAGAATCTTCAACTTTATGTGTAAGGAAAGAAATTAACTATAGTTATAGACCACAATCCCTTAACATGGCTACATCGAGCCAGCCTGAAAAATGCTAAGTTACTAAGGTGGGGCCTAGGGTTGCAAGCATATGATATGACAGTGCAGCACCGCAGCGGGGTTAGCAGTGCCAACGCAGATGGGCTGTCAAGACAGGGAATGGGGTAAGGTATTCCCAGATAGGCTCAACCCTGTCAAGCAACGTTTCTCAAGGGTCACTTGAAAAACTAGAGATAAATCTTGAGAGAATATATATACTTTAGGGGTGAAGTGCCTCCAAAATAAAGTCAAAAGTCCAGTAGAAAAAAGAGATCAGAAGCACACCACGACAATCGAAGCCAACCTAAATAGTTGATATATCCTTTATTGTAAAAAGTAAGCGCTTTCACGCCTCACAGGATGCTTCTTCAGACTTTAATAAAAATCAGAGAGTAAAAAAATCATTATATCTCTATCCAACCCTTTCATAGGCCAATGAAATCTCTAAAAGCTAATTAATTAATTAATTCATATTACCAGCATACATTTTCCATGACTTAGAAAAATCTTTATAGTAAACAATTATTAACAAATTAAATTATTAGTCTGCTGAAAACATCCCTGAAATTCTATGAATAATATAAAACATATTTATATACATAATATACTTTTAAACAAACAAACATATATATGTGTAGAATTCAATATAAAAATATATAATACATGGTATATATATATATATATATATATATATATATATATATATATATATATATATATATATATAGAATATATATATTATGTAATATAAAAATATAATGATGATATATATCTATAGTATATAAATATATATATATATATATATATATATATATATATATATATACATATAAAATGTGAATATATATAAAACAATATATATAAAAATATATATGTGTTAAAATATAAATATTAGAAAGAAGCATATGTTGAATGCAATATGTATACTTATATAAGAGATACAGTACATGTATATGTGTATAAAGATAAAGAACAACTTGGAAAGAGCAGTGGTGTTAGTGTCTCAATGGTCTATCTTTTAAAAAGGGTTTTAAAGAAACTCTATCATTGAGACCATGTCTAATATCAGCTTGTAATCTAATTATCCATTTGTTCTCTTCTTTTTCAGTAAAGTTACTAATGTTTCCTAGCCTTGTAGTGGTATGTATGAGTTCTAAGACCATAAACTTAAATTTATGTGTGATGTCATTGTGAATCACATGTTTAGCTAGGGCGTTGGTCTCATTCTCTTTACTTATGGCATATAGATGTTCCCTGATTCTTTCTCTTAATGTTCTGTTTGTTTTACCGACATAATACATATTGCATTTCTGACAAACACCTAAATAAACAACATTTCTGGAAGCACAACTAGCATAAAAATCAAACTCATAACATACTTGTGTATCAGGATGTATAAAAATATTTCTATTATATATGTATTGACACTGGTTGCAATTATAGCAGGGAAAAGTTCCCTTTTTTACTGAAAATTTTCTTATCTCTTTGTGCTCATAACATAGAAGTCTCTTTAAAGATCTAGTGTTCTTATAACTGAAACTCGGATGTTGACCTACTATCTTGCTAATCTCTTCATCTAAGGTCAAAATTCCCCAGTTTTTTCTAATAACATCTGTTATCATTCTATTGCAGTTAGTATAAGGAATACTAACCCTTTTTTCAATATTATTATTTCTTTTCTGATAAACTGTCATATTATTATTCTGATGTTCAACGCCTTCTATGTATGGACGTCCTTTACCTGTTCGATCCACATAATTTAAATTTTCTAAATCTTTTTTACTATAGCCCCTATCTGATAAATCCTTTTCTGTTTGATGTATGGACGTCCTTTACCTGTTCGATCCATATAATTTAAATTTTCTAAATCTTTTTTACTATAGCCCCTATCTGATAAATCCTTTTCTGTATCCATTAGGGACTTTTCAAAAGTTTCCTGTTTACTAGTTAGTCTTGAGCATCTTAATGCCTGCTTCTTTACCACATTTTTATATATATGTGGGGGATGCATACTAGTTCTGTGTAAGAAAGCATTTCTTCGACAGGGTTTCCTATATATAGATGTATGTATCTTATCTCTATCCTTTGAGATCAGCACATCAAGAAACTCTATAGAGTCTTTTGAGCACTTACTAGTTAGTGTTAAGAAGCTAGTAGTGCCATTTATATAAGCGATAAAATCATTAAGTGATTCATAGTCTCCTCCCCAAATCAAAAAGAGGTCATCCACAAATCTCTTATAAAGTTTAATGTATTTAGGAAAAACAGTGTGTTCAAGAATATATGTATGCTCCCAATAAGCAAGTACTAAGTTTGCATATGAGTTGGCACATGGAGTACCCATCGCCACTCCTGTTGTTTGCAAAAAATACTTATCAGCAAATATAAAAGCATTGTTGTTCAAAATTAATTCTAATAACATTATAATCTTAATTACTTAATCTCTTGTGATATCTTTCTGTATTAGATATAACCTTAAATATTCTAAGCCTACATCATTGGGTATACACGTAAATAAGGATTTTACATCCAAAGTTACTAAATAATCTGTTTCCATCAAGAGCCCATCATTATTTAATATAGTTAGAGCTTTTAAAAATTGTTGCGTATCCCTAAGAATAGATGTAGTTGTATGTACAATAGGTTTCAGCTGTTTCTCTATATAAATAGAGATGCTCTCAGTTAACCATCCTTTACCTGAGACTATGGGTCTCAGTGGTGGTTTTTCTAAGTTCTTATGAATCTTCGGTAGGCCTCTAAACATAGGAACTAATGGTCTCTCGATGAGAAAATATTTATATAGGTCATTATCTATAATAGAGCACATTAGCATGTCATATAAATCTGCATATACATTCTTGATTAAAACATTTAATTCCATAGGAGTTAGACACTTATAAGTAGACTGATCAGATAACATATCAATTATTTCTTTTTCATAAAAATCCTTGTCTAATATCACAGTAGCACCTCCCTTATCAGCAGGCCTAATCACTATATTTTCATTATGCTGTAAGTCATTTAAAGCTTGTCTCTCTTCACTAGTTAAGTTAAAAAACTGCGTTCTTGACTTACAAGATCTATCATTGAACAGTGCTAACAAGTCTACAGTACATGCTTTTTCAAAACATTCTAAATAAGTGTGTAGTTGAGGTATAAAAGTGGATGGTTTAGAAAATACATTAGCATTGTTATTAATTAAGCCTTGATCATTGTCATATAATAAGCCTAATGCTACATTTCTAGTAAAACACTTAAGGTCAATTATGATATTAGTAACATCAACAGATTGTGAAGGGATAAATGATAATCCTCTATTTAAAACAGATACCTCTACTGATGTCAATATATGTTTTGATAAGTTCACTATTAGATCCTTTGTGCTGGTTTCAGAATTTTCTTCTGGAATTCGTACGGCTCCTCGGACGTCTTCCTCTTGCGCCCCTTGTAATACGGACTCCATTCTTGTCTGTTCATGGGTTTGAACGATAGGGGAAAATGGAGCTCATCATTTATTTCCTCTATGGTATCTGTTACATTCGTTGTTAATGTCGTTTTGGGTCGAACGACCGGTGGAGGATTGTCATTAGATGAAGCGATCGGCTCAGCGTGTATCTCCACTACTATCTCTTTCTCGGTTTGCACGCTTGTAGATGGAAGTGATGCAATAGAACCGGTAGTGGTAGTAAGAGCAATAGCTTGATCGTACTGTGTTGCTGCTTTCTCAGTGTGAGAAGGAGTTTCAGCGTTTCTAGTCCGGATGGATTCCTTTGGCCAGGAGAAGACATTCCCCTTAGCGAAATCTAAACAGTCTCTTTTCAATTTCCTTTTTTTAGCTAAAAGTAGTCTATTATCATGTATAGATAGTGTAGTCAATAGTTCACTGAAAAATCCCTCTGTCTGTGTACTATTAAGGGATTTAACTAGAACTTGATTTAATGTATCTGCTTCACTTTTCAGCTCAGATTCTATGATGGTATATTACTCTATTAAAAGCTCAATATATTTAAAACTGGTTTCCAAATTGACTTTTTGCCACTTCAACAGTAATTCTGGGTATGTGGAGCCGAATGTAGGCATTTTCAGTATACGTAGTCCTCTAGGGATAATTCTGAATGCTAAACATGCTTCCATGTGTTTCCTTTGCCATTCTGCATTTTTAACTTTGACCAATACATCTTCTAATCTCCTCATTGTTTGTAATATATTAATATTTAGAGATTGTCCTTTTTTACTTATCTCTGCTTTAGCTAAGTCATTATAGGACAACTTTAGCAGCGGATTGCCTTCATTTTGTAGTAGTTGTTCCATCCTGTTGATATTCATCCTTTTGCTTCTAGATTCACTCATATGCATTCCAGTTGCTTCTGTCATGTCCCCTCAGTATTAAAAGCAAAAAGTACATAGGTAAATCTTGAGAGAATATATATACTTTAGGGGTGAAGTGCCTCCAAAATAAAGTCAAACGTCCAGTAGAAAAAAGAGATCAGAAGCACACCACGACAATCGAAGCCAACCTAAATAGTTGATATATCCTTTATTGCTAATTAATTATATTTTTATATATATATTATATATATATTCACATTTTATATATATATTTTTTTATATACTATACATATATATTATCATTATATTTTTATATATTACATAATATATATATTCTATATATATACCATGTATTATATATTTTTATATTGAATTCTACACATATATATGTTTGTTTGTGTAAAAGTATATTATGTATATAAATATGTTTTATATTATTTATAGAATTTCAGGGATGTTTTCAGCAGACTAATAATTTAATTTGTTAATAATTGTTTACTATAAAGATTTTTCTGAGTCATGGAAAATGTATGCTGATAATATGAATGAATTAATTAATTAGCTTTTAGAGATTTCATTGACTTATGAAAGGGTTGGATAGAGATATAATGATTTTTTTACTCTTTGTTTTTTATTAAAGTCTGAAGAAGCGCCCTGTGAGGCGTGAAAGTGCTTACTTTTTACAATAAAGGATATATCAACTATTTAGGTTGGCTTCGATTGTCGTGGTGTGCTTCTGATCTCTTTTTTCTACTTGAAAAACTAGCTTGAGTTTTCGAAGGGGGATGAAATGTGACACTGTCAGTCCAGCTATCTGGAATTTTGTAAATAATTATATGTTCTTTGTGAATGTGAATATGATTTAAATTTAAACAGAACTGTATGTTATGTACTGAGCTTCAAGAATGTAACCACAGCATACCCAGCTGGAACATGAAGATTAACTTACAAAACTTCAATAAAATCAGTTGAAATTGAGTGCTTTACGATGTACTACAAAAGTTAGTTTTAGTGCAGCAAGGAGACAGGATGTCTAGACATAGAAGTTTTTTTTTCTATTGTCTTGGAGAGAAGTAATTACTAGGTCTAAAATGTAAACGTGTTTTATTGCTTTATGACTTTCTAGCAGCTGCACAGTTCTGAGAGATATGTATTTCTCACACAGAGATGTAAATTTTGTTAAGTTTCTTTTTAGCCTGGGAACTAAAGCCAGGTGACAAAAAGTGATGTCATCCAAGCTAATCCAGCAGTAATATTTGATATTGATTTAAGAACTCTCTCAGAGGAGACTGTACATTTTGTATTTTGTCTTGGACCTAGAAACATCCACTCATCATCAACATTTGCCTTGCTCTGTAAGTAAGACTTAGGGCATACTACCTCTTTTAGATATATATATGAATATAGTAAAGATTAGTTTAGATGCTTTCTGTATTTTATTTGTCCTGCAATGTTATTTTTAAATATTTCCTTGTGATTCTGAACTCTGAGGTAACTGTGTTGGATTTGCTGAGTATTGTCTTGTTCTCTTATTATTTATTATTAAATATATTTAAACCTGTCTTTGTGGCTGATATTTGTGAGACATATTTAAGTATGAGAGTACTTGCACATGTATTTGGTGACACTATACAGGCCACTCCTAAAATAGCCTCGCAAGTCTTGGTCAGACTATCATTTGGATTAATAGTAACATTACACAGTAGGATTGGACACCCTTTGGTAACAGCCTTAAAATAGATGATAAGGGGTTCTGGTGGCAGTGATAACTACCTTATAGTAGGGGGAATAGCTAGTAAACCTGTGCTAGCCTTTCCCAGGTGTGTTTGTGTATAAATTAAATCTCAAAGTGTGTGTGTGTGTGTGTGTGTCTCAGCTACTTGGACAGGGACACAAAGCATTGGTTGGACAGAGAGAGTGTTGGGAGGACTTGCCTTGGAACCCTGACTGATGACGCAACTCTCTAGCTGTGCCAGTGGGGAGTCTTATTGGGGATCTGGAGAAAGAGGGAGAAACCACCTCCAGACTGACTGTAATCTCTGTGTGCTCTTAAGGGAAATTGTACTTTACTGTGTGTGTGCTTGTCATCCTCCCATTGTGTACATCCCCTAGCTGTTGCCAGTGGTAAGGATTGAGGCTCCTTGATTACTGTGCCAGTGCAGGGGCGTTACACCCAAAAATATGGATATTCCTAAACCAGTTCATGAGTGGGTACATAATTTACCACTATTACTTTTGTTTTAGCTTCATTAATTTTATATCCTGGAAAGATCTGAAACTGTCTCAAAATGTTCCAAAACAATATAATGTCTTTTTCTGGTTTTGTCAGGTATAAAATTATATCATCTGCAAATAAGCCATCTTTTCTTGACTACCAAACCAGTTATATTCTTGAATTTCTGAGTCCCTTATTTTTCTTTGCAAATGGTTCTAAATATAATGCAAATAATAAAGGGGAAAGAGGGCACCCTTGTCTGGTTCCTCTGCTCAAGCAGAAATTATCAGAGATGACCCAACCCACTTTAATTTTCTCCTCTGATCCCTCATACATCCTTCTAATCAGCCTTATATTTTTTTCAGGAAATGCAAATGCTTACATTGTCCTGCTCATAAAATCCAAGCTTACTATGTCAAATGCTTTCTCTGCATCAAGACACACTAATAACAATGACATTTTCTTACATTCTGCTTCCTTTGGATCATAAATGTTCTGTTAATGTTATCAAATGTTTGCCTCCCTTCCATAAAACCTCATTGATCCATATCTATCAGTTTTGTCATTACTTTTGCCATTCTTTTAGCCATTATAGATATGAACATCATGGTTTAGGACTGAAATGGGTCTGTATGAGGCTGGATCTGATGGATCTTTACCCTCTTTAGGTATTACAGCTACCACTGCTTTCTTCCAGGACGATGGTATTTCTTCTCCTCTTGAGATATTGTTTAACAAAACCTTCCAGATATTTATCAGTTTTTTTTCCTTATAGCTTCCAAATTTCCACAGGAATACCAGCTATAACTGAAGACTTTCTGGTAGACAAGTTATACATCAAAATGTGTATCTCATCTCCTCCTATCCTAACCATTAGTAACTAAGCCTCTCCTACCTCTAACCTTGGCATATTTAACTCTTCCATAAACATTTCCATTTGTATTTTTTCTTTATTTTCACATTTCTCTGCTTTATAGAGACTCTCTTAGAATTTCAGGATCTCTTGTTACCTTCCTTGTTATAGGCTCCCTAGGTTTGGCAACAGCCCTTCCTACTTTGTGTTGCCTGAGTTGTTGTGCTAAATGTTTTTGTGCTCTAGTGTTATTATCAAAAAATAGTTGGTTAACAGCAGTCTTTCTAAGCTTGTGCATATTATCGAGGCAATTCCTTATTTTCTGGCTAGCATTTTACAGTTATTCCTCTTCTTGTTCTGTGAGATTCCCCATATTCTGCAATACTTTAAAATTTGTCAGTCCCTCTAAATAATTCTTGTTACTTCTTAACCATAGCTCCCTTTCTTTTATTTCCACCCTATTTTTAACTCCACTTTAATTTTATCCAACTCTCTAGCTATATTTTCAGAAGAAATTTCTGTCCTCTCTAATAGCTCCTGAATAATCTCTACAACCCATTCCTTAAATTCCTCTCTTCTAAAAAGATAGGTGGGAAAGCACCAATGTCTCATTTTTTTTTCATTACCCTGTGCTTTTATTTTAGCTATTATTGGTGCATGATCTGAAATAGTTATTGTGTGAGTATAAAGACCTTCAATTAAATACACATTCTCCTGTGAAATGTAAATTCTGCCTAGCTTAGCCAAGTTTTTATATCTTGAGGAATAATATATAAATTCACTCTGAGCTCCTATTACTGAATTCACATCTTCCATGCCAAATATTTTCATAAAGTTCTTCAAAACTCTTCGCTCCTTTGTTATATTTTCCTTTCTGGGTCCCCAGACACATCTTCATTGCTGCAAATCAAATTTCAGTCCCCACTTAGAAGTAATATACCTTGCTGAAAACTGATTATTTCTCCAAGAATTTTCTTGAGCTCCATTTTAGCAGTTTTAGGTAGAATGTAAATACATGCCAGTATAATCCTCTTCCCTTGCCAGTAGCCCCTTAACACTACAAATCTGTCATTATTATCTTTTTATTTTCTTCTATCACTTCTGGAGCTCTTTTTGCAGTTAATATAAGTAATCCTCTTTTCCTTTGTCCCAGGTATTCTGCTGAATAACTATCCTGAAAACCTTGTAACCACGGGCAAACAAATTGTACTTTAAACCACCAGGAAGATGACCAAGGTGCCCCAGAACAAAAGTTTTATTTCAGTTGAGTGCTTTCATCTGTTACAAGAACTACACTTCATCAGAACCTGAAAACCTTTCTTTATCAAATTCACATGTTCAGTTCTTTCTAAGTGTGTCTCCTGTAACATAACTATTTGCACTCTACATTTTTTAATATACTTCAGTGTGCTTTATTGTTTGTATTTATCTGTGAGATCATTTACATTTAAAGACATTAAAGAAAGCATAATTGTATTAAACATTATTATTCCCACCTTTTAAGTATAACACCTTTGTTGTCAAATGTCTAGTTCCAGCTCTTGTGTTACATGTATGCACTGTTTGCCAGGTTGAACTTTTATACAGTTATTTCTTGTCATAGCCATTTGAGCCTATGTCACATCTTATAAAACTTTTTATTTTATTGAAAGCCCTCAAATAAAAAAAGCACACCCCTAATATTCCCCTAAAACATATTAACTTAATACTAATACACAAAACTATGTACACCTTCAAATATTTAAGTCTTATGCTCCTAATAGGAACAAAAGTCCCAAACTGACAACTACAGTCACAAACTTGAGTTAAGCTAAAAGAAAGGTTATCCATGCTAAGATTCATGGTGCAGCCTGTGTTTCTACTAAGAGCTGATTGATTTTGTCTTATCTGTATAGCTCTCCCAGCTGTTTTCAGAGAACATTAACTACCTTGGCAAAGCCCCTGGATGCTTTTAGAGAACATTATATACCTTGGGAAACCCATGAATGTCTTCAGAGAACATTTTCACCTAGCCAATTTCTCTTTTCTTTTTTTCCCTTCAGCCAACCACTCTCCATCAGACTGTAGCCAGTTTCTCTTTATCAGATTGTCTCCATGGAGACATGGGAACCAGGCAGCCAGCTTCTCTTTATCAGATTGTTTCCATGGAAACATAAAAACAAGCTGCAGAATTGTTACTGAGCATACATGTATTTGCTAGAAAAAAACTCATAATATTCAATGTTCTTTTTCATTTACTTGCTCTCTCTTAAAACTTTTTACTAAATCAGTCTAAGTTCTTTAATCCAGTCATTTCCCCATGCAAGAATAAGAAAAAGCACATTATTTTTTCTTTTATCATGCTTTTTAACCAGGCTTTTTTTACATTGCAGTGCCTACATTTCTTAAAACTGAACAAGAAGAAAGAAAGGAGAAAGGAGAATGAAAAGAAAAAAAGAACAGCAGCACCTGTTTACAATCCCAATTACACTTAAAAATAACTGAGGAAAAAGCTTTATAGCATGTAAAGATGCATGCCACAAAATTGGCACTATTTAAGAGAAAAATATCTTTACTTACAGTTAACTTCCTCCTCCTCTCTCCCTCCTCAAAGCACTTTTCTGAACATTAATGACATGAAGTAGGGCATATGCTTTAGAGTCTCTTATAAGTCCAACAAGTTCTGAAAAAGTCCAATATTTCCAGATTTTTGTGCTCTGTCATATTTCACAAATATAATTATTGCATTGTAATCCCATATTACGTTAATGGTGTTATTACTGTTCATCTCCAAAATCCTTTTTCTGCTTAATTTCCAATGTACTCCTGATTCTTCTAGTAAACTCTCATGCTACCTTCCTTCTCTCCAACATTTTCTGTTGAAAAATTTGAAAAGATTTCACAGGTACTGTCCCTTTGTGGTCTTTATTACCAGAAAAACAAGAAGTAGAATCTCCTTCTGTTTCACGGCTTACTTTTTGTTGGACAAACTTTTGTATTTCCTCCTTAGCATGTATTTCATCAAAAAATTATTTTGTCCCTCCAGGGAAGAATACCTTGAAGACAGATTGGTACAGCAGTATGAATCTCATACCTGCATCTTGACATTCTCTGAACTGTGGAATAAATTTGCTCCTCTTCTGTCTGGTGTACAATGAGTAATCACTCTCCACAAATACTCTGCTGTCTCACACTTTTAGTACTTTATCCTTCTGCTGCAGTTTTGTCAGAATCAACTCCTTTTGCTGGTAGGATTACATATTTACTATTAAAGGTCTAGGTTGCTTTCTTATAGCTAGGTTTGGAACATGTACATGAAGTGCCCTTTCAACTAATAACTCCTGCGGTGGAATAACAGTCCAGTTGCTTATTTGTGCTTTTATAAAATTAATGCAGTCTGTTCCTTCCAGTTTCTCTGGTATATCTAAATATCTTAGGTTTTCTCTACACGGTCTGTCCTCTAATTATATTATTTTAAGAAACATCTCTTCCTGAGCAGTCTCATATTCAGCCAGCCTTTCTTCATTTCATCCCCTGATTTTTGCAGCTTTATCATCTCATCTGAATATCTGTTCAAAGCTTCTTCCATTTTTTCCAGCCTTTTGTTGGTTGTGTTGATAAACTCCATCTGTGTTTTATTTATTTTAACCAGGTCTGTGTGCAATTATCTTGTATCTTCCTGTAGGTTGCTGGAAGTCATGTCTGAAGGTTGCATTGCTTTTTGCTAAACAGCTGCAAAGCTTTCCCTAGTCAGTGTTTCTTCCTCACTTTTTTAAGCTGATTTTTTTTCCAGGTCTTCTGTATTTCTTTATTCCTGACATCCAGGTAGTGCACTTACTAGCCAATTACTGAAATTTACCCATAAACACAAGTCTACTAGTCTTCTCTGATGAGTTTCTTTTTTCACACTGTTAGAGCTAGAAACAATCTGTTACTCAATGTGCAACCATCTTGAAGGTCATCATATGAATGTTTTAATTTGTTTCACTGGCTTTGATAAAAAGTTTATCTTTACATTCAAATAATTCTTTATTTTTTATTTTTGCATGTATTTTTACAAAGGTGTTCTGTGATAAATGTATTATTAATTAAATTTAGTATTAACTTTAAAACGTGGACAAAGAATTTAGTTGGAAAAGGGCATGTGATTAAGTTTTTAAAAAAGTTACAAGTAGTTGGTTACATGAAAAGCACAATAGATTGCACTGATGAAGCCAAGGGGTGAAACTGGTTTGGGATCAGTTATTTTCACTGTTTACTGTGCTGATATATGTTATGGTTATTAAACCACTTTAAAAACATTTGTTTTGGAGTGCTAGTTTTGTTTTTCCGATATATATATATATATATATATATATATATATATATATATATATATATATATATATATATATATATATATATATATATATATATATATATATATATATATATATATATATATATATATATATATATATATATATATATATATATATATATATATATATATATATATATATATATATATATATATATATATATACATATATATATATATATATATATATATATATATATATATATATACGGATCCTGGAAACTATCGCCCCATAAGCTTGACTAGCTTGGTCTGCAAAGCTATGGAAAGGATCATCATGGACCTCATAAATAAAGATATTGGGGACCTACAGACACTGGATCCTACCCAGTTTGGCTTTGTTAAGGGCAGATCCTGCCTCTTAAACCTGGTTGATTTCTTTGAAACAGTCACCAAGGCCATTGACGAGGGGAAGTTGGTCCACACAGCCTACCTGGACCTCGCAAAAGCCTTTGATACAATACCCCACTCGGGCATTATAGATAAGCTCACCAGTTTAAATATAAACCCCTATGTCACTAGATGGGTTGCAAACTGGCTCAAGGACAGAACCCACATGGTTAGAATTGCTGGAGCCATGTCAGACTCTAAACCAGTTACAAGTGGCGTCTCACAAGGCTCAGTCCTGGGACCTCTCTTGTTCGGTATATATTTCTCGGAGGTACAGGCCAACACAGAAGGACTGTGGCTGACCAAGTTCGCAGATGACTGCAAACTGGGTGCCGTAATCGACTCTCCAGCCGACACAAGCATCCTCCAAAAGGGCCTCATAGAAACAGACAACTGGTGCCAGAGCCATGGCCTCAAGCTAAATGCCAAAAAGTGTATAGTCATCCCCTTTGGCAAAAACAAAGTGCCCACAAATGACCACATAGGTGGTTATCCATTAAGTACAGAAGAAGTAATTAGGGACCTGGGGACCCAAGTTGATAGTAACCTCTCATTTGACAACCACGTGGCCAAAGTGGTTAGAAAAACATTTTATATAGCCCACCTAATCATGAAGGGATTCACATCTAGATCAGGGGAGGTCATCGTGCCTCTTTACTCATCCCTCATCAGGCCCATAATTGAGTACAATGCCTCTTTTGGGATGTACCTTACCAGACACCTGCAGCAACTGGAAAGACCCCAAAAGTACCTCACCAAGAGGATCAAAGGGCTCAAACAGATGCCATATGCTGCCCGGTTAAAGAAACTCCAGCTCTACTCAGTGGCATATCGCCTGTTCAGAGGCGATCTGTGCCTGACATATAAAGCCATGTCCAACCCGGAATTAATGGACATGCTGCACCTCAGAAAATCCAAATCCCATCGAGCTACATGCTCGAGAGACTTGAACCTCAGCACTGAAATAAATAGGACATGCTGGAGGGACAGATTCATAACCCAGAGGCTCCCTTCACTCTGGAATAAAATCCCAGTCCAGGTTAGGCAGAGTCCCTCATTGACTCTCTTCAAGAGGAATCTTGATGAGTGGATGGGAGAGCGTAGGTTTACCCCGGGTATCACTTCTGTGTCACTGTTAAACAGAGGCACAGTATACTAACCTCAAAAAAGGGCATAGTAAAATTAATTTAAAATGGGTGGCGAAAGCCAAACACATTCTGGCTAGGCTTATAAATGCCCTAGGGCAGATAGCCTAGTATGAACCTATGAACCTATGAACCTATATATATATATATATATATATATATATATATATATATATATATATATATAGTTACATTTCAGAATCATGAGCTACTGAAATATCAAACTTCAGTGGCTGGAGACCGAACAGCACTTGTGCGAAAGTGCAAAATACCGAGTGTGAAAATGACAAATGCAGAAATGTCGAATCTGCGGTGTGGGTGTAGCTGGAGATTCAGGTAAATGATATTTTACTAGGGGTTTTGGTTAGGGATTTTAGTGTATGTCAGTGTGATTGGAGTTTTGAGGTGTGGGCTGGGGTAGGTAGGGAAGATTGTGAGTGTGTAAGTGTTGCGAGTGGTGGTATTTGTACGTATGTGATGTGTGTTTGTGCAAGGGGGGTGTATAGTGTGTAGCAGTGATTTTTGTGTGTTTGTGTTTTTAGTGCGACCTCAGAGTTAGTATATATAAGTAGGGGGGGTGCAGTGGGGCTTGCCCCCCTTCTTATATGTAGGGTTAGCGGTTGTGTTTGTTTTGTTGTGTTTGTGTGTGTTTTGTTGGTTTACAGTGCAGGGAGGAAGGTGTATGTGTGCTGGTTTGTGTGTGGAGTCTGTATGTGGGTAGTTGTTAATTTGAATTTCGTGCTTTTGGGGTTTTGGGATTTTTCATTTTTCGGCTTTACAGTCTCAGAATATTGAATTTTGATATTTCAGTATTTCGGAATTGTAAAGTGAAACCATCGAAAGCCCACTTGTTCAAATTGCAAGTAAGTGAATCCAGGTCAGTGAAAGTGCATTTAAGCGAAAATGCACTTTTGCGAATGACACTTTACCGATGCACAAAACCACACATAAAACACACTACAAACATATTTTTGCAAGGGGGCAAGCCCCCCCCTGCACCCCCCCATGTGAAGGGCTGTGCCCCAACACCCCTGCTACTTAAATATGCTAACTCCAAGATTGCACTAAAGTGGGGAAAAGGGTATATTCCCTTACCCCCACTCTACCATGCTTCAGTAAACTATAATTCGTGAACGTGATTTTTGCTTAAATGCACTTTTGCCGAAGTGGGTTCATACTTCTGTTGTTCGATAAAGTAGAATTTCGGAGAACAGAAGTAGACCCATGTGTATATATATATATATATATATATATATATATACACACACACACACACACACACACACACACACACACACACACACACACACACACATTTATATTTATATATACATATTCTTAAATATTTTTATCCATAATCAGCATACCCTCTTTCATAGTTTCATGTGGAGGCCTGCAGTATCAGTTTACTAGTACTTCCCTTTGTTTTCTTCACGTTGTTCTCTTCAAGGCTCTCCTACTCCTTAACCCCTGAAGTGATCATTTCTTTATACTCTGCCAGGCTAAATTTGTTATTTCCTCACATGCTCAGGCACATCTTCTCCTTCCTTTCTTAATTTGTCATTCATAAATATCCTGAACTCTGGCAGTTTCAGTTTAGTTTCTCTTAAAGTATGCTTACATTTCTTTTACATCTTCTATGTTATTCTCTCCTAATTCTACAAATGTCCGAAGCTTTCCCATTCTCCTCATGATCATTGTATTGTACAATGTTTCTTTCTGCTTAGATAACATAGGATTATCCTTAGTTTCCTTCCCTCCCTTATTACCCCATTTAGCTCATCTTATTCACCATCCTTTCACAGATATATTTGATCTTTCCCCTCTTTTTTCCCTTTAAAATTTCAATTATTTGACAACTGAGAGAAAGAATTAAAAGAAAAACACTAAGATTGCCTGTTGCCTTCTACTGAGAATGGAAGAACTTCAGTACTGATCCTGGGGTGTGCCCACTTTTCACTGAATGTCTCAGGTTTATGCTTAACTGTTCATCTTTATGTCTTTTCAAGAGCGCAGTTCACAAAGAGAAAGATCATTCTTGATTTCTGGAAAAGATTTAGATTTTTAAAGTAAAAATCAATTTAGTGCTTGCAAAAACATGTTATGACAAATTTCAAGACGTGTGCAGTCCTAGTGTATTGTATTTATATCTGTTTCTCCCATAAATAACCCAGTTATTTTTGCTTTAGTTTTATAACTGCAGACATGTTTTATACTTACATGACTTATATGCTTTCTTCTTCCTCCTGTAACCTTTATATGTACCAGTGATACAGTAGGATTCAGAATTCAATAAATACTGCAGGACCCTGATTTTCGGACACATTGCTTTAGAATCTATTTAAAGGAGTGTAAGACTAAATATTTCCTTATCCAGGGAATACAAATAGTTATACTTAAAAGTAACACTTGAAAAATAACTGAGTAATTATATAAGCTGGTTACCAAACTACTGGATTTCAACATCTGTTCTGTTTTCTTTTCCTTTTTGTGTATATGTTATGTCCAACCAACAGGAAATGCCTTTAGCCTTAACATTCATTAAACTATGCGTAGCCACAAAACACATAGGAATTGCTATAAATTTGCAGTCTGTAATTTATACCTCTCCAGGCATATGATGCATGAATAGCCATTTATTTAACATTTTGCAATATGGATATTGCATATGTCATCTGTACATGCAATGTTGAATAAATTCAGAGACCCAGTGAAGAGTCTGCCATTTTAGACGGGAGTCACTGTAAGAGGAAGAATATTTTATGATCATTGCTAAGGTGGAAATCCCATGAGGTATGTGTAATAGTTACAACTGCATTGGACAATGTTAAGAACATTCAAAATAATGAAGGGAAGAAACAGTTGCACTGAACATACACACACACACACACACACACACGCACACATGTGCACGAGTGCAACTACAATCACACCCATGCATTCACATTTGCACAGGCATACACACACACACACACACACACACACACACACACACACACACACACACACACACACACACACACACACACAAATGCATTTGCATCTATGATCACCTGCATGCAAACACATGTATGTGTTTGCATGCTTATGTGCAGACACACACAGTCATGAATGCATATACCCACACATTTTCACATGTGCTTACACTCACACACACATATATACACACCCATGATCCCCCACATACAAACATGTGTATGTGTATACAAGTGTGTGCGCAAGTATACACACATGCACATACTCGAGTGCATATACCACAGATTTGCACATGTATACATACACTCACACACGCATGCACATAGTCATGAGTGCATATACCCACACATTTGCACATATATGCATACACTCACGCAAACAAACAAACATACATCTAGGGATAACATAGTTTGCAGCTGCTCAGAACATCAACTTTTAATATCAGTCAAGAAATGTGCTTCTACTGATATGCTTTATATTCACATTAGTACGGGAAATAATGCATAAAATGATTTTGACATTTACTGACTTTAGATAATTTGCCATGTGCCTGCTTCTAAATCAGCCCTTGCTACATACAATAGGTCAGTCATAGGTTCATAGGTAGGTACTTGGCTATCTGCCCGAGGGCATTTATAAGCCTAGCCAGAGTGTGTCGGCTTTCGCCACCCCATTGATTAATTAACTGATCGTCTGTCAAGCAGAGCCAATGAAGTGATCCCAGGGGTGTATTTTCTGTTACCATCCACTCGTCAAGGTTTCTCTTGAAGAGTGTTAGTGAGAGGCTTTGCCTAATGTAGTTTGGAATTTTGTTCCAAAGCATGGAGAGTCTCTGTGACAGGAATCTATCCCTCCAGCATGTTCTATTTATTGTTGTGGTGAGGTTTAGCTCACTAGTGTGCATGGCTCGCAGTGACTTGGATTTCTTTAGGTGGAGCATGTCCATCAATTCTGAGTTGGTCATGGCTTTGTAAGTCAGGCAGAGATCACCTCTGAGTAAGCGATATGCCACTGAGTACAGCCAGAGTTTTTTCAGTCGTGCTGCATAGAACATATGTTTGAGGCCAGTAATCCTCTTGGTGAGGTACTTTTGTGGTCTCTTCAGCTGTTGGAAGTGTCTTGTGAGGTACATCCCAAATGGGGCATTGTACTCTATGATGGGTCTGATGAATGACGAGTACAGGGGCAATATAAACTCTTTATTTCTAGATGCAAACCCTTTAGTAATTAGATGGGCCACATAGAAGGATTTCCTAACTACTTTGGCAATATGATTGTCAAAGAAGAGGTTACTATCTACCTGGGTCCCCAGATATCTTATTACCTCTTCTGTATTAAGGGGGCTGCCACCTATGTGGTAATTTGTGGGTGTTTTATTTTTCCCAAACAGGATTACTATCATTTTTTGGCATTTAACTTGAGGCCATGACTTTGACACTGGGTGTCCATCTCAGTAAGGCCATTTTGGGGGATGTCTTTGTCAGCCAGCGAGACAATTATGGCTCCCAGTTTGCAGTCATCTGTGAATTTGGTTAGCCATAGTCCTCCTGTGTTTGCCTGTACTTCTGAGAAGTATATGGTGAACAGTAGGGGTTGCAGGACCGAGCCTTGTGGGACACCACTTGTAACTGGTTTAGAGTCAGACCTGGAGCCTGCTATTCTTACCGTGTGAGTTCTGTCTGTAAGCCAGTTGGCAACCCATCTCATGACATAGGGGTTTATGTTCAGGCTGGTGAGTTTTTCTTTAATACCCGAGTGGGGAATGGTGCCGAAAGCCTTGGTGAGGTCAAGGTAGGCTGTGTGAATAACCTTTCCCTTGTCTATGGCCTTTGTGACTGTCTCAAAGAAGTCAACCAGGTTTAGTAGGCATGATCTGCCCTTATCAAAGCCGAACTGGGTCAGGTCAAGTGTTTGGAGGTTCCCAATGTCTTTGTTAATGAGTTCCATGATGATGCGCTCCATAGCCTTGCAGACAAGGCTAGTCAGGCTTATGGGGAGATAGTTACCAGGGTCAGTTGTGGCCCCTCCTTTGTGAAGTGGAATAACCATTGCTGTGCACCATTCTGTGGACATGGAGCCTGTGGAGAGGCTGAGTATAGATTCATAGAGGATAGATGAGTCATGATAACTTTTCAGAAATAATAAGTAAATGGCAATCATTCTTGTCTTTGATAACTCAGGACCTTTTTGTAGACCTTTGCTGTGCACTCATACCTGTAGTGTAGACATGCCTGTGTATCTAAGTGTATTGGTGCAACAATACATATTCCTAACAAATAATATGTGTTACATAAGTTGGGGTTGTTTCTTCCAATATTAAAATATTGTGTGAAAAATGAACAGATACATGCATCATTTGTAAATTAATGGAAAAAAATGAAAATATCTACTGACAAAAATAACATGCATACAATGGGAAGGAAAAGGATGGAAGGGAAGAAGAAGAAGAAGAAACAGGGGGAAATGAAGGAAAGAAAGAAAAAAGGAGGGAAGGTAGGAAAGAGGGAGAGATGCTACACATATACCTGCTATTTAATTGTCTCTTGATAAAACGTTTACACAACTTGTTCTTCTGTTGTCTACAGTGTCTTTATTGTTAAAACTTGTACATTTCTTTTTTTTTAAGTGGCAGCATAAGTGTTTGCATTTGTGATGCCCCTGCACTGGCCCTGTAATCAAGGAGCCTCAATCCTCACCACTGGCAACAGCTAAGGGATGCACCACTGGGAGGTTGACAAGTATACACACAGTAAATTATTATTTCCCTTAAGACAACACAGAGACCACAATCAGTCTGGGGCTGGTTTCTCCCTCTTTCTCCAGATCCCCAATAAGACTTCCCATTGGCACAGCTATAGGATTGAGATCTCAGCTGAGTGGTCAAGCCAAAACCTCCAGCACCCTCTCTGTCCAACCAGTGCTTTGTGTCCCTGTCCAAGTAGCTGACACACACACAATTTAAGCTCTGATTTATATATATATATATATATATATATATATATATATATATATATATACACACACACACACACACACACACACACACACACACACACACACACACACACACAAAACACACACACCTGGGAAAGGCTGGCACAGGTTTACTAGTAATGCCCCTTTCTGCTCAGACTATAAGGTAGTTATTATTACCACCAACCACTCTTATCAGCTACTCTAGGCCCTTAACAAAGAGTGTCCAATCCTACTGTGTAATGTTACTAATAATCCAAATTGTAGTTTTGACCAAGTGTGAGGATATTAGTAGTGGCATGTACAGTGTCACCAAATATATATGCAAGTACTCTAGGAGCTTAAATATGTCTCACAAATAACAGCCACAAAGCCAGGTTTAAATATATTTAATGTTTGTCTTTCGGCTTTTTCCTGGTAAGGGGTCGCCACAGCGGAACTCCGGTCCACTAATGATTGGCAGTATATTTTTACGAAACTCTGAGGTGCCAGCTCAACGCCCAACCTTCAACAAAGGCACGCCCATTCACGCACGCATGTCTTTCGAACGCTACCCAACCGCGGGGAGGACATGCAGACTACACACAGAAGGCACTCTCAAGCCAAGCCGAGAATCGAATGGGAGAACCTCTTGCTGTGAGGTAACAAAGCTATATATATATATATATATATATATTTTTTTTTTTAATAATAAATAATAAAAGAACAGGACAATACTCAGAAAACAAACACAGTTACTTCAGAGTTCAAAACCACAGGAAATAGTTTAAAACAACATTGCAGGACCTCAAATAAATACAGAAAACATCTAAACTAATCTTTACTATATTCCTATCTATATCTAAAAGAAATTACTGTACCCTAGTTACTTACTATTAGCAAGGCAAGTGCAGATGGTGATGATGAGTGGATGTTCATGCTAGGTCCAAGACAAACTACAAAATGCACACTCTCTCTCTGAAAGAGTTCTTAAATCAGTATCAAATAATACTCATGGGTTAGCTTGGATGACATCATTTTTGTCACCTGACTTAAGTTCTAAGGATAAAACAGAATTTAACATCTCTGTGTTAAAATACATATCTGTCAGATGTTTGCAGATCTTGAAAGTCATAAAACAATAAAACACAACACAATAGAAAAGGCACCCTAGTTCTAGACATCCTGTCTCCTTGCTGCGTTGAAACTAACTTTTATAACAAAATTGCAAAACAAGTTAATTTCAACTTATTTTTTTGAACTTTTGCAAGTTAATCTTCTATGTTCCAGCAGGATATGCTGTGGTTACATTCTTAAAGCTCAGTACTTAACATACACGTCTGTATAAATCATATCAGTATTTACAAATGACATAGAATTATTTACAATATTTCAGATAGCTGGGCTGGCAGTGTCACAGTGTTCCACATGCTCTACTACTCACTCTTTAACTATTCTCTATAAATTTTATTTTTCCCTTTTGTTCTACCAACTGGTCTTATCTCAACTTTTGTCTTCTATAACCTTCATGTATTTTACCCTTTTCATTCTTCTTACCTTTTACCCTTTCTGATTTTTAGGCTTGATTGTGGACTGTTTCTTCAAAGGGCCAGAACTCTCCTTGTCCAATGGATTTTACAGCAGGGTAAAAGGCTGGACTGTTTGATCTTCATCCATCTCCATTCTACTCATATTACTCCAGAGATACATTTTCTGTGATGATGCCTTTTCCAATATTTTTGTTTTTACACTTTACTACAGTCTTGTCCTTCAGTATATGAATAAAACAATTGCTCTAAGTCATATTTCTCCTATTTCTACTGCTGACCCACTATTGTATGCAAATGTACCTACTTTGTGTTATTTTCTTAATGATTAGTATGAGGTAATAGATTTTTTTGGTTATATTCAAGTATTTAATCATAACATTAATTTTATTTTAATGTGTATCAGAGCTGTAGGAAGGAAAGGACAGTTGGGACAACTGTCTTAGGCAACAACATTTAGGGGGTGCCAAATGGTATATTCAACCTTAAAAGTAAAAGAGCGATACGATGACCCACCACTGGACCAGTAATCATGGATCCTCAATCGTCACCACTGGCACCTGTGGGGAACGTTCACTGGGAGGATGACAGATATACACACAGCATTTCCAGATACAGTCTCTGCATCAAGTGCAATTTCCCTTAAGAGCACACAGAAACCACAGTCAGTTTGGGTCTGGTTTCTCCCCCTTTCTCCAGATCCCCAGTAGGTTCCCCCACTGGCATAAATATAGAGTTGAGTCCTTAGCCAGGGTTTCAAGCCAAGGCCTCCAACACTCTCTCTGTCCAATCAGTGCTTTGTGTCCCTGCCCAAGTAGCTGACACACACACTCTTGAAAATTTGTTTTACACACACATACAGCTCTCTGGATAATGTGCAATGTCCCTTAAGAGCACACAGAGACCCCAGTCAGTTCGGGGCTAGTTTCTCCCTCTTTCTCCAGATCCCCAGTAAGATTCCCCACTGGCACAACTATAGAGTTGAGTCCTTAGCCAGGGTTCCAAGCCAAGTCCTCCAACACTCTCTCTGTCCAACCAGTGCTTTGTGTCCCTGCCCAAGTAGCTGACAGACACACTGTTGGAAATTTGTTTTACACACACACACACACACACCTGGGAAAGGCTGGCACAGGCTTACCAGATATGTCCTCTTCTGCACAGACTATAAGGTAGTTACAATTACCACCAGAACCCCTCACCAGCTATTTTAAGGCCCTTAACAAAAGCTGTCCAGTTTTACTGTGTAATATTAATACTAATACAAATGGTACTTTGACAGAACAAGGCTATTAGGAGTGGCCCATACAGTGTCACCAATTAAATATGCAAATACTCTCAAAACTTAAATATCTCTACAAAGATCAGCTGCAATGAAAGGTTTAAATATATTTAATAATAAATAATAAAAGAATAAGACAATACCAAATATGTTTTCACAGTGACATCAGAGTTCAAAATCACAGGAAATATTTAAAATAACATTGCAGGACAGGCTCAGACAAATAAAGAAAACAATATCCAAACTAAGCTTCACTATATTCCTGACTGAATTTAAGAGAATTACTATATCCTGATAATTACTATATCCTGATAACCTACTTAATGCAGCAAGGCAGATGATGTGGTGAGTAGTCCTTCTTGTTGTTGTCAGGCCCAAGACAGAATACAGACTGCTGTGTCTCACTAAGAGACTTCTCAAAATAATATCTAAAATATTACTGCTGGGAAAGCTTGCAGAATGATATCATTTCTGGTCATCTGACTTCTAGTTCTCATGGACCAACCCCCCCCCCCATTGCTGGCAACTGGCAGTATTTTGCACCTACCCATAAAAATACACACAAAAGGCCTTTTGCTCAGATCTTTGACAGATGGTGGAAGTCATAAAACAAATGCATACCTCTATGCTTCCACAGTAGTAATTAGTTCACCCCAAAGACAATACAGAAAGCTTCCTAGTACAGACTTTGTGTCTCTGACTGTATTAAACCTGTGAGATAGCATCTTTATGGCCTAACCTATAAATTGATTTAATTTCAGATATTTTTATAAAGTTTGCTGGTCTGAGGTTAACCCCTCCAGTTTCCTCTGTTAAAAATATATACATTCAAACAGTTACGATAGTGCATGTACATTTCTGTTCTCTCTAGTAAGGCACACTGTGCATACATTTCAAACACAAGCAAATACCTTTTCAACACGTCTGTACAAATCAGTTTGATATACACATGACATACAGTTCTAATACATTCATGGCACCAGCATCTGTTAAGAATCAGTTTGATGTTCACAAATGACATATAATTATTTACAACATTTCAGCGAGCTTTCCTGACAGTACCTCCTTTTGTCACAAGCAGCACCAAAACATTTCTAAAATATATTTATTAATGCAGCATCCTAATAACCTGTTGCTATCTTTTAAAAAGTATGACAGTTTACATGTAGTCAGTAAGTGATCATAAGTATTTCTGGACAGTGGATGGGTAAGAAGCAGATGTTTTGCCCAGCACGCCAAACTCCCTTGCTAAAGCTTTGATATGAATCGATTGTCAATGATACAGATATTCCACTGGCTTTAAAAGACTTGATTGTGATCACTGATATATGTTTGGATTGATGCTAACTTTCCTACTTCCTTTGCTGCTTATTTTGCACTGGTAACCTGCACAAGGAGAAAGGATTTAGCTTATATTCCAGCACAATGGCTAGAGTCATTGACCTCAATTCCAAAAGACTGGCTCTCAGTGTGACTGACCACTTAAACTGAGATCAGGTTTAGAACAGGTGTTTTGGACTCTGGTACCAGTAGTAAGCTTGTTTAAAATAGGCTTTACACTGAAGTAAGTCATTTACACTGAAAACAAGTCTTTTGGAATCATGGCAGGCTTACACTGACAGCAACTCTGTTGAAATCTGGCCCATAGTATTTTATTTTTATGTGTACTGTTTGGTATAGCTTTATGATATTTCCAGATGTAAGTCAGAAATGTTTAATATAAGTTGCCTGTATTTATTTTACATTACTTGTTTTCTTGCTTCTCTTTTATATAAATGCCCAATCTGCAAAACACATTAAATTGCTAATCACACTATATTATGTAGTCTTGTATATGACCCAGGCTATGTCTGAAAATAGTTTACTTTGGATAAGCCCAGTTTACTAAATAAAAGAGAGGAAGGAAAAATAAAATGAAGCTTAAACGGACAGTAGCATTTCTGAGTATCTGATATGAAGGTTTTCTGCAGATGTGTGTCACATGACTACTGTTGTTTATGCACTTCATGTCATGAACTGGCGGTGAGCCTGATCCCATTTCGGATATACCATCTGATTTTTATTCTGGAGTCCCCAGAAATGGGCAATACTAAGTGTTGTTTATGTTTTGGTCATAGCAGCCAAAAAGTGGATCTCCAAATTTGGTAAAAACGATTTCTTTGAAGAGTTTAGCAACTACAGATACTCATTATATTCATCATTCAGTATGTACTAATGTTTATGTCACATTTCAAAATGTCATAACAAATAACTAAATAGTGCTTAAGCAATAGAAGTGAAATGGAAGAAGTCACTCCAAACAGCTGGCTACGTGGAATAATCTCTGGAAAAAATATGTTAGTGCTTTCCAGCTCTGTTTTGCATCCTCTACCACAGTATTTTTGTTAGCTCAATTCAGTCATTTGGATTTGTAAGGCATTCAAATCACATATAAAACAAAATGTAAGGCATTTATTTATGTATGTATGTATGTATGTATGTATCTATCTATCTATCTATCTATCTATCTATCTATCTATCTATCTATCTATCTATCTATCTATCTGTCATTAACCATTCCCAGAGATAATAGTTGTCTTGTGTGTTGAAGTGGAGCTCACCTGATCTGTAACAAAACCACTGGAAAAAGTATATTGCCAGACAAAACAACTACCAGGATTCAGCAAGCTCTGCACGGTGTGCAGGAACAGTGCAAGAGCTTCTGGAGGCAATATGGCCACAGAGAGATCCATGAACAGGCTCCCAGACTTGCACGAGCGCTCCTGCACTATTCCTGCATGGACACAGCTCCTGTATACTAATTACCCCATTTGCAGGTGAAAACCATGCAAATGAGGTGAATTAGCAATCCAGGAAGCAGGCAGTCATCCGTGCAGGATTAGTGTAACCTGCAGAAATGTATTCGGCTAGTAACTGAGTACATATCTGCAAACTACAAAACGGAGCCATGACAGCTCCAAATAAAGGGTGTATATAATATGGAAGGCATGCCAATGGCCAAATATATGGCCATTGGCATGGAAAATAGTTTCAAAATAACAAAAAATAACTTTTTTTGGCTGATTTCGGCTGTTTAAGCGTAGGGCAGCAGTGCACAAACGGGATTGGCCCAAAAATAACAATAAAACCTTGAAAAAAGTTTTTTAGGCAAAATCACAATTTTGCCATTATAGTTAATGGCAGGCAGAAGACAACAAGGCCACTGACTAGTAGTTGCTAAGGGGGAAGGCTCAGTGTTAGACTTGTAACTAGGCATTAGCAGCCAGTTCTATGCAAATGAGGGCAGTGATACTGAATCACAGATTTCTCCTCAGTGCTAGCTTGCAGCCAACTGTGTAGGTGCATTAAGACCACAGTGTAAGCCTAAGAGCTAGATGATTGCATAAGGGGGTGTGTCATGCATGCTGTAAGCTTATTGGAGCCCTGTGGTCCGTGTTTGCGCTTAGCTAAGCACAGCTAAGGCAGGGGGCATGTCTAAGGCTATATTATCTTCCACCAAGAAATGCAGAGTGTGATCGTGTCCAGGGAGGCCCAGTTTCTGCTAAATGGTGTTTACATTGCCTAAACAGGTGTGCACGGCACACACCGGGTTTAAGAAAAAACCCCCCAGGAAATAGCAACTCCGTTCACATCTGAGCACTATGTTTGAGCGGCGCGCCTCGGGGCTTAAACGGGAAGGCGATGGGAAGGGAAAACAGCAGTAAGACGGTAATCAAGGTGAACTAGCATAGCTGGCAGGTGAAATGTATCAGAATCAGCCAATTACACGGGCAGCAGCCCAGCCCAGCACACTACTATAAACTATGCAAATACCTTTCCCTCTGTTTTTTCCCACAAACTCTACACCACTGGTGCACACAAATGGGGAAATTTTAACTAAGAAAAGCAACAAAATGATAGGGGTTGCTTTTGCTCTCATAAATCACCATGTGGAAGAGGCTGATGGTGGTGAGGATGACAATGCTGATAACCAACCCACAGTGAGGAGAAGAAGAGTGTACAGACCAGGGTAACCTACCAGGGGCTACATGAGCTGGAGATAATGGAGCACTATAGGGTGGACAGGGACCTCCTACAGCAAATTGTTGAGCTGTGCCGGCCACGCCTCACACACAGAACCAACAGAGGGGAATCCATCCCAGTGGATACCAATGTATGTGTATGCTTAAGAATACTAGCCACAGGTACCTTACAAAGGCCAGCTGGGGATATCATGGGGATCTCACAGACATCAGCATTCAGGGTACTCCACCAGTTCCTGGATGCCATGTCAGCACCTGTCAGTGAGCACATATATTTTCTCAACACCCATGACTCTTTGACCAGTAATATGCATCTCTTCTACCAAATAGCAGAATACCCTGAGGTAGTGGGTGCTATAGACTGCATGCACATACACATCAAAGAACCACCCAGCGAGTGGGGTAGAGTCTACCGGAAGGGCTTCCCCTCCATCAACTGCCAGGTCATGTGCGATGCCCAGGGCATTATAATGAATGTTGTTTGTGGCAGCCCTGGAAGCTGTCACGACTCTCACATCTGGCATATGACTCAGCTGTACCAGAGATTTGCCAATGGGGACATCCCATATGGCCCCCTAGTGGGGGATGCTGGTTACGCACTGGAGACGTGGCTGATGACACCCATCAGAAATGCACACACCCGAACAAGAACTCCACAATGAGGCACACACACAGACCAGAATCATAATAGAGCATGTGTTTGGGATGCTCAAGTCACGGTTCCGGTGCCTGGACATATCCAGTGGAACCTTGCAGTACTCACCAGCTACATGTACCCAAATTGTCATTGTATGTGCCATGCTACACAATATGATCCTGCAGAAACAGCTGCAGCAGGAACAGCACGGGGCAGGACCACACAGTCCCCACCATTGCCAAGGCCAGCACAGACACAGAGTGACTTGGAGGAGGAACAAGCTGAGCCTGCCCCTGTAGGCAGAAAGAGGCATGCCCAGTATGCCCAGGTCTTGGCAAAGAGGCAACACATAGCACATACACTGACACGGTAGGAACCCAGGGAATGACACCTCTTTCTGACTCGCACATACAGTAAAAGGGATGCCAAACATGACACTACCTGTGCTTAACCATGTATATGGAGTGTACTATGTGCATCCGACATAGTTAGCCCTCTAGCACCATCCTCAGTACTGGCACAGCCACAAGGTAAGTCACTCCACTTTCAATTGCTGAATGTAGTAGTATGTTCTGCTACCTGTATCTATGGTATGGATGTAAGCATGTAAGGTAATCGAGTGGATGAATGGGATGGCAGCAGATAGTAGACATCTGTATCGGCAGCATAAAATCCATAACAAATACTGGTGTCAACATAATAGGCAGTACTAGACAAGGTGAAAAATCCCACTGCAGGACATGTGGTGGGCCAAATGTGTGTCTATAGGACACACACATGCATGTCAGTGAGGCTCACATATCCAACAACAGTCTCAGCCAACAGGACAGGTGTAGACAGACCCAAAGAAAGGATGTGCTAATGCCTCTGATTGATGGCTATGGAGAACAGCCCCCCTCCAGACCTACACAGACAGGCTACAACAGGTCAGGCAGTAGGATGTTAGTTCTGAAGGGTAAGAAGTCTGAAACTGAAATGTAGGTCAATAAAATCTAAGAACTGTACTACACTGGTATGCCCCTAGTCTGCATGATAAGTCAGAATACAGAATGAAATGGAATCCAACAGAGTACCTGAAATACCAGTACAGTCATAACAAATTTTTACAGTTGTCAGGTGTGCCCCCCCCCCCCACAATCCTATGTAGAAATGTAGTAACATGTACGTGCCGGTATAATAACAGTGGGGCACAGATTACCTGAGCTGGCCAAAGTAGCAGGATAGATTGTTGCACGTGTACAAAATGCAGGGCTCTGTGTGTTAGGTTGTTGTGTGTTGTATATTGTGTGAAAGTGGTCAGCATGTAGGCATGGAGGGCTGTGTCCTGGTGGCCAGTGGCCAGTATTGTTGATGACAGGGTCACGTTCTCACAACTGCAGTGCCAAACACAATGCATCCCAGCAAGACACAATCCAGTAGTAATCCATGCTAATTGTTCAGATGTAATATCTGTCAACATTTGAAAGATGGACATGGCATGAATGTGGGCCCAGACATACAAACAGTACACAAGTGGAAGTACCCTAGACAGAGAGTGTATAAAATGTTACTGTCAAATGGACACACCTTTGGATTTGTACATACAGATTAGCAGCACATTAGTTGGCTGTGTAGTATGGAATACTGATGTAGTCTGGCCAAACACTGGCAGACTACAAAAGGCACAAATATGAAGTACTGAGAAACTGCTGATGTCCCTGCACAAGCCAGCATAAGTGGAATGCCCCACATATATCTGTGAGTCAGCTTCCATAGCACACATGCACTCAACTCACCCCACCATCAGCCACAGGTACCTCAAAGGTCATATCCCTGCTATTGGGAATGACTATAATATGACCTCCACCTCTGTATGGGAATAGGCACAGAATGCAGCATGCTGAAGAGATGTCCCATGCAGGTGTGTCCTAGCTGTAAGCAGCACCCTGTCAGCATCCACACCAATGGATCAATAAGGACAGAAACTATTGACATTAACACCTTCCACACCTACCTTGTCACCCCAGGGGAATACAGTGGCTTGCAGCCTGGGATTGTAGGAGTGACACAATGCACTGGCCTGCTACAGATGGCCTGCATCACTATCAAATGCCCTACAGTCCTCTGTCAAAGTCATGTGTCTCACCCATACTGCCAATGTATGTTATCTCATGGAGTCCCAAATAATGACATAACACAGTCCACAGAACACAAATGCAAGGTCATGTCGACAAATCTCAGTAACGTATCCACCATGTCCTACTGCATGAGCTGTGGACCAACCCCTAAATACTGCTGGGATAAAGTGATAACTATAGGGATACTTATCAAATATCATTTGCATAATGTTTCGGAAGAGGATCGAATAACAATGGGAGGGGGGGTAGAAGCATGGGCGCCATGGAGTGTGTGAAGTCTGAAACTCAGATGTGTGCACATACTATCCCTGCCTGCAAACACAGGAATGGGTGGCTACAAACCTGCTTGTAAACCACAATGTGAAGGGGTAATGACCAGAAATATGAGCCCTGCCTCTGGGTAACCTGTGTGAATTTGTACAGCTGTGAGGTATGGCCACAGCAGGATATGGCCATTTTGTCATGTCAATAGATGTACAAGCATGGGATCCTCAGCCACCACAGTACCAAGGTGCTGAGCCATTTACACAGACCCATCAGCAAGTGTCTGCAGCTCTCCCTCCAGAATAGCATGATTGTGCAAGAATATGTAGGCTGCAGACCACAATACTGGACACAGCTTCATTCACCCTGCGTTCCCCAGGACATCACTGCAAGCAAATAAGTATATCTGTCAGTAGATGATGACATTATACATCACAGTGTAAAACAGTACATATGTCTGAATAGCTCTGCTAACACCAAAACCATGTAGCAGAAGCAGTGCAGACACAATTAGTTACAGTATCCCACTATCCTTTGCCCATTGTGACCTCATATTGTCAACCGATCTACAGATATCCTGCAGAAATATGTTGCTAGCTGTAGGTGTAGAACACAAATGCCTGCACCGGAGTACATCCTACCTGTAATGGATTCACACATTCAGTACAGAAGGTCATACTGGGCATGCTCCCACACTTAGAGAAATGAAGCCCATGTCTGGCAACAACAGTGGGTTATACATATCTATCAGTCGCAGATGTCTGTGCCCACACTCCACATTGCACACCAGTCATGCTTTGCACACACATTGGATAGGAATACACACATATATCCAAGGACAACACACTATAATAGGGCAAACATACACATACATAGATGTGGGGAAGACAGTGACAGACAGTGACAAAGAGCTTCCCATCATGAGGCCTGTTCCAAGCAGCACACATCCAATTGGCCAATACCACATGATGTGCAAATGTCTATCACTGTAGACATTTGCTTCTGGTAGCCCTCAGCACTATAGTGTCTGTGGTACTTGTGATAACTGTGTAACATGACAGTACAAGTCATTATTCATCTAGCAGTTGTATACACAGTCCTGTCAAATGTAAACCTGTGTTACTGAATATTGTGTGTGTGCTTCCAGATGAATGGTTTATGGCCCATTCACACACTGCACTCCCAATTGCCCTACTTTAGCTAGCCTGCTGCTGTTATTCACCTTGAAATACACCTTTGGAGAAGGGCTAGCCCTATAAGCTCTGTGACGCATGCTATAACTGCATAATGCTATAGTGTGATGTACAAGTTAGGTAGGAGTTATAATCCCAGACATGGCACCTGTGAGACTTTGTGTGTGTGTGTGTGTGTGTGTGTGTGTGTGTGTGTGTGTGTGTGTGTGTGTGTGTGTGTGCACGCGCGTGTGTGTGTGTGTGTGTGTGTGTGTGTGTGTGTGTGTGTGTGTGTGTGTGTGTGTGTAGAGATCAATGCTTTTGAGGCCAGTCACTACACTTACCATTGCCATACTTTGGCAAGCCTGCTAATGTCATTCACCTTGAAATACACCTTTGGAGAAGGGTGAGCCCTATAAGCTCCATGACATGTGTTATAACTGTGTAATGCTATAGTGTGATGTACTAGTTAGGGAGGAGTTCTAATCTCAGACATGGCAACTGTGAGACTCTGTGTGTGTGTGTGTGTGTGTGTGTGTGTGTGTGTGTGTGTGTGTGTGTGTGTGTGTGTGTGTGTGTGTGTAGGGATCAATGCTTTTGAGGCCAGTCACTACACTTACCATTGTCCTACTTTGGCAAGCCTGGTGATGTCATTCACCTTGAGATACACCTTTGTGGAAGAGCTAGCCCTATAAGCTCCATGGCGTGTGATATAACTGCGTAATGCTATAGTGTGATGTACAAGTTAGGTAGGAGTTCTAACCCCAGACATGGCAACTGTGAGACTGTGTGTGTGTGTGTGTGTGTGTGTGTGTGTGTGTGTGTGTGTGTGTGTGTGTGTGTGTGTGTGTGTGTGTGTGGTGTGTGTGGATCAATACTTGTGAGGCCAGTCACAGTCACTACACTTTCCATTGCCCTACTTTGGCAAGCCTGCTGATGTCATTCACCTTGAAATACACCTTTGGGGAAGGGCTAGCCCTATAAGCTTCATGGTGTGTGCGATAAATGCGATATACTGTAGTAGCGATACATAGCTAGGTAGGGGCTTGAATCTCAGTACTGTCAAGTGTGTTGTGTGTGTGTGTGTGTGTGTTTGTCATCAGTATCTTGTGTGGAGGTAGCTGTGACTGTGTAATAACAGGACTCATTGTGGGGCAGGTTTTGCAAATTTCTTACATTGAGGACCTACTATATGTCACAATGTCCACCTTACAAGGACAACAGATGTCAAACAGCAGAGAGGCTGGTGTAGACAGTCCATACCTCTACGTGTGATATTATGGATTGGTGAACAATATAGGCAACCCTTGTATTACCCAGACAACACTCTCCACCCATGTCTCATACACAAACACACTTGGCTAGGCAACAACTATATTGGTAGTTCCCTGCATATTGCCCACAGATAGTAACCACGGTGTGATTGCAGTGGACTA